>NC_056729.1:1619832905-1620132905 GCF_019279795.1 Protopterus annectens
CCCCAGGCGTAATCGGAGGCGTCTGTGGTTATGACTTGTGTTGCTTGAGGCTTGCAGAATGGGAGGCCTGTGTTTACTTGGCATGCTTGGGCCCACCATAGGAATTCCTTTTGAAGACAGGGAATTATTGGGATAATTGCTTCCAAGCTCTGACTGTGTTGAGACCATAGATTTTTTAGGTACCATTGAAGTTTCCTCATGTGCAGCTTTGCGCATGGGATTAGAAGAATGCAAGATGCCATGAATCCCAGAGCCTGCAGGATTTTCCTTGCAGTAAGCCTGGTACTTTTTGCTAGTATTTTGAAGTACTGAGATAATTGCCCTTGTTTTTCTGGTGTAAGGTATGCCATCTGGGTGTTTGTGTCCAAGTTGGCACCCAGGAAGGTTATTTTCTGAGAAGGTGTTAGCTTTGATTTCTCCTTGTTGATGGTGTATCCCAGAGAAAGCAGTAACCGTGTCACATATGCCAGATGTTTCAGTAGTATATGTTTGCTGTCCGCTTGGATCAGGCAGTCGTCCAGATAAGGGTAAATTTGTATCCCTTGAAGTCTGCAGTAGGCAATCACTGATGCCAGGCACTTGGTGAATACTCTGGGCGCAGTAGATAAGCCAAAGGGCAATGCAGAGAATTGATAGTGGATTGAACCTGCAAGAAATCTGAGGTATCTTCTGCAGCTTTGTCTGATTGGGACATGCAGGTATGCCTCCTTGAGGTCCAATGTTACCAGCCAAAACTCCTTGCCCAGCATGGGAAGAAGTTGCTGTAATGTGAGCATCTTGAATTTTGGTGCAGTAGAAATGTGTTTAGGATTGATAAGTCCAGAATGGGTCTCCAGTCGGTTCCTTTTCTTGGTACCAGGAAAAGTCTTGAATAAAAACCTTGACCTTGTTGGTGCGTAGGTACCTTTTGTATAGCCCTCATGTTTAGGAGCTTTGAAATTTGCAGTTGTGCCTCTACCCTTTGATTTTGTGGTAGGTTTGGCATGCCTCTCATTTTTGGAAGAGTGTGAAATTGAAATTTGTAGCCTCTGTTTATAATGTCCAGTATCCATTTGTCTGTTGTGACAATATGTCAATTGCTTGCAAATAGTGCTAGTTTCCCTCCCAAAGGTGCTGCCAGTTGAATCTTGCTTGGCATGGAGATGAGGGAGTCATTGAGTTTGCTTCCTGTACTGTTGTGCACTGTCTTCACCACCTCTTGGTGCTGGAGATTGCCATTGTCTGCCTCTATATGACCCTTGTGATTGCCCTCTGCCCCTTCCGCGTCTGTATCTGCCTCTTTGGGGCTTGTCAGTGGCTGGAAAGGACCAGTTTTTTGATGGCCAATTCCTGCTAAATCGTGGTGGCTGGACCTGTAAGAAAGCTTTGACAGTTTGCATAGATTTTGCTTTCTCTTCCATTTTTCGTAATATATCCTCAGCATTTGTACCAAAAAGAACATCCTTTTGTAAAGGTGCATCAAGAAGTTTTGCTTTCACATGATCAGGCAGATTTTGTTCCCTAAGCCATGCATGTCTGCGAATGACTGATCCTGTAGCGGCCGCTCTGCTGGAGGCCTCTAGGGCATCATAACCACATTGTAAAGTGTGTTTACCCACTTGTTCTGCACTATGCATCATATCCTGTAACTCTTTTAAATCTGGTTGTTCAGGTTGAGACATTTTGTTGTTTAATTGTGATAACAGGAATTGTTGATATTTAATCATATGAAACTGGCAGTTTAAGGCCCTCATGGCTAGGGTGGCCGAGGTATAAACCTTCTTACCCCACCTTTCTAGAGATCTAGATTCCCTTTCAGCAGGAAGTGGATTCTTAGCAGTGGAGGCCTTAATTCCCTTAGGGCCTTGAGAAATTGTTTCAGGGTCTGCATTATGGGCTTTGTAGAGGAATTGATGAGAACTAGGTACTCTATAATATCTATCAGGCTTAACTGGTGCAGGAGGCAGTGAGTCAGGATTAAAGCAAGCCTCCGAGTAGACATCATCCAGTACCTCCAAAACAGGGGGAATAGCCAAAGGTCTATGCTGAGGTAACCAAAGAAATTCCCTAAGCCTTTTCTTGGAGTCTGAAAAGTCTTGGCCTTCCCAGTGGAAGTGTTCCCTCAAGGTGTGCAAGGTTCCCCAAAAGAAAAATCCTCAGGGGGGGATACAGAAGGAATAGACTGCTCTGCATCCGAATCCTCAAAAGGGGAAAAAGAGTGTTCCTCAGCATCAGAATGCTCTGATAAAATGGATCCCTGGTCAGAAGAGGGAGATTCCTCCTCCACTCTGGGTCTCTTGTCCGAAGGGGCCTGAGAACCTCTGATAAGAGTGATAAGGTCCTCAGCCATTTTAAGCATGTGTTTCTTAGGCATGGGTCCAGGAGATGGGCCTTGTGCAGCAGGCCTAGTGTGATGCCTGGCTGCTTTGGATTTAGTGAAGGCCTTAATAGAGAAAGAGGATGAAGGCCTAAATACACCATGGGTGGATGTAGATCTGTCCACATTAGTAGGTTCGACATAAGCAGGGGCTTCGGTTGTAGTCTGGGAAAGGGCCGAAGAACCAGCGGTCTCGGGTACAGAAGACACCGCTGAAGGAGTGTCGTCGGTAGTCAGGGACTGCAAAGGTGTCCAACTGAGAACCGGACCACGTGGAGCCTGTTTCGGCGTGGTGTCGGTGGAGACCGCGGGCCTCGCCTGGTGGTCCTTTTCCTTGCGTTTTTTGGATAAAACGGTAGTCGGAGTGTCCGACGACATTTTATAATCAAAAGCTTTACCAAAAAAGTGTTGGGCGAACTCCGCCCGACGCTTGATAGTGCGTTTATTGAAGGTAGCGCAAAAGCGACAGCCCGAGACGTCGTGGTCTGGGCCCAAACAAGGTATGCAAAGGGAATGGAAATCCTTATGCGGTATTTGCTTCCCACAAGAAATACAATTATTAACTTTTTCTGACATCGGTCTGAGGCAAGAAAAGATTCCCCAACGGGGTACTTAGCTTTAAGAAGACTTCGGTTCCAAATATTTTTCGTAATTCAGGAGCTGGCCGACCGGCACTTGCGAACTGCTTCTGCCGGCACCGCGGCAAAAAAGACTGAAGAACATGGCGTCGGCTGTGTCTTATATACTCTGGCCTTCCTGACGTCAGAAGAGTACGCGACAACAACCGACGCCGGACCAAGACTTTGGAATTCGGCCGACCGAGGGACCGCCTGACGGCTGAAAACCCATATGTGATTACTGCAGCTGTATGCACGATGAACATCAGGTGAAGCATGTACAGATGGAACTTTTAGGAAGGCTGCATTCAGATAATTGATGTTTTAGGAAGGCTACATTTGGATAATTGATGTTTTAGGAAGGCTGCATTCAGACAACTGATGTTTTAGGACGGCTACATTCGAATAACTGACATTTTGGATGATCGGTTCTCTACTGTACAATGGCTTCTAATATTTATAATTTTCATAATTCTTCAAATATGTATGATTTAGTATAGTGTAGTATTTATTTATTGACAGCAAGTCACATACATAGATTAGCATTTGGCCCCCGGGCAACTGGCTAGTGTGCCTATGAATTAAGATGGCACTGATCCCAAATTAGCAGCAGCTCTCTCTACAAAATGTTTTGTTTTCAAATGCAATATGATGTATCACTGTTTGATTTTATTTGGTTGAGGATTTGCTCATAGGAGACTCCATTGTGAGACACACAGATGTGCCTCTCACCAGGCTGGATAGGGAGAAAGTCACGGTTAGTTGTCTGTCAGGGGCCAGCATCCACCCTATCACATATGCACTCAAGTCTCTCAACAATGGGTACTGTTATGACTCTGTCATAGTCCATGTTGGTGTGAATGACTTCAGATGTACCTCCCTGGACTATATGAAGAGAGACATGATTGAACTCGCTGAATATGTGTCCCAGGTGGGTATGTCCCCATCCTGAAGCAGCATTATACCATGACCCAGAATGATTCCTCAATACAAACAGAAAATGACTGACTTTAACATTTGGCTTAGATTCTTGTGTCATTCTAGGTGGAACCAGTACCTCTCAGCCTGGGAAGATATAATCGACAGACCACGATGCTTTGCCAGAGATGGCCTGCATCTGGCTCGCTTGGGCTTCAGGCTTTTGGCAAAGGCTCTTGCCTTCACCATACTGCCGTTTTTAGGAAAAGTGATGAGGTTAAAACTACCATCATAAAAATTTCAACAAAACGCAAACTAAAGGTCATGCTGCTAAATGTTAGGAATCTAAACATGAAACTGCACTCATTGCAAGCATTCTTAACCCTGGAAAATGCTGACATCTGAGCAGTCACAGAAACCTTACCTGGTTACTCATCCTATCATACATTCAGACCCCAAACTGTGGGCAATAAAGCCAAAGGAGGTGGAGTTTCAATATATATTAAAGACATACACACCTCCAGACTGGTCAAACAGTATGACACACTGGTTAACCATTGACAAGACCCCTATAGAAATCATAGCTAGCTACAGGCCCCCAAACCTGACTCAAGATGCCCACTCTCCCTCTTTGCACCTCTTAGAATCTATCAAGATTCAACCCTTTACACTCATCCTTGGTGACTTTAACTACCCAAACATAGACTAGAAGAACTACTCATACTAGAACACAAATGCCCAGAGATTCCTCGATTTTCTCAATGCAAATGCCTTTGAACAGCTAGCTGATATCCCCACAAGAGGTGATAATATCTTTGACTTCATATTAACCAACATGAGTAACCACTGCAGCATCCCTGCAGCTTCATCCTCCCTGGTATGATCCGTCCATAAAGCGGTCACTTTCAAAGTCACCATCTCCCCTGATCCCCCTCTAGTCAGAGTAAAAAAAAAATTCTCTAAAGCTCATTACAGACTCCTGAGGAATGGTATAAACAGCTTCACAGCCCCACCCCCTCTGTAGGAACTGGCACCAGTATCCAAAACTATACCAAAGCACTATACAAGAATTTATATTGATGCATGGAATCAGGAATACCCAACAAGACTAAATCATCCTCCGCAAGGAAGAGTAAACCTGTCTGATGGACATCTGCAATAAATAAACTCTATAACAAAATGAAAAAAATGCTGTCCAGTTGGAAGCAATCTTTTCTTAGCCTGAACAAGCAAATAAGAGCACTAGTGAAATCATACAAAGCAAACTTTGAGTCCTAATTGGCCACATCTACTAGAGATAATCCTAAGGCCTTCTTCACATATGTCCGCAATCTCAAAGGAAGCACCCAGATCTGTTCAGAACTGGTGATCAAAGATACCACATATACAAATGTCATAGCTATAGCAAACTTGCTGGCTGACATAGTCAGTAAAAACTTCACCCCTCTGTCCCCCCCAGCAGTAAATCAGGACATTCCCCAGTACCTGCTCCCTTCCCCTTATATCTAGGAAACAGGTTATCACTGCTCTCTCATAGGTTCATAGGTAAGTACTAGGCTATTGGCCCTAGGGTATAATTAAGCCTAGCCAACATATTTTGACTTTCGCCTCCCATGAGGTTTAGTTACCTGCGCCTCTGTCGAGCAGGGCCGCAGACATGATTCCTGGGGTGAATTTCTTCTTTCCCATCCACTCATCAAGATTCCTCTTGAAGAGCGCTAGTGAGGGGCTCTGCCTCACATATATGGGGACCTTATTCCAGAGCAAGGGGAGTCTCTGGGACACGAATCTGTCCCTCCAACAAGTCCTGTTTATTGTTGCTGTCAGGTTAATGTCCCTTGAGCGTATAACTCTGGTGGATTAGGTTTTCCTTAGGTGGAGCATTTCCAGCAATTTGGGGTTTGCCATAGCTTGTATGTTAGGCATAGGTCACCTCTGAGTAGTCGGTATGCAACCGAGTATAGTTTGAGTTTTTTTAGCCTCGTGGCATAGGGCATGTGTTTAAGGCCCATTATCCTCTTTGTGAGATACTTTTGAGGCCTCTCCAGTTGTTGCAGATGTCTTGTAAGGTACATCCCGAATGGGGCATTGTACTCAATTACGGGTCTAATGAGTGATGAGTAGAGGGGGACAATAACTTCCTTATTCCTAGATGCAAACCCCTTTGTGATAAGATGGGCCATGTAGAAGGATTTTCTAACCACTTTAGCAATGTAGTTGTCGAAGGAGAGGTTACTATCCACCTGTGTCCCTAGGTCTCTTATCACACTCTCTGTGATAAGTGGGCTGCCACCTATGTTGTAATTCATTGGTACTTGTTTTTTCCCAAAAGGTATGACAATGCACTTTTTGGCATTTAACTTGAGACTGTGATTTTGGCACCACATATCTGTATCAGTGAGACCCCTCTGAAGGATGTCTACATCAGTAGGAGTCTCAATTATGGCGCCCAGTTTGCAGTCATCTGCAAACTTTGTTAGCCATAATCCCTCCGTGTTTGCTTGTACCTCTGAGAAATAGACGCCGAACAGGAGGAGTCCCAATACTGAACCCTGTGGTACTCTACTAGTCACAGGTTTGGAGTCTGATCTAGTGTTCCCTATTCTCACTGAATGGGTTCTATCCATGAGCCAGTTGGCAACCCATCTTGTTATGTAGGGTTTTATGTTTAAGTTAGTGAGGCAAAAAACATCCGAGTCTGCATCCTACATGAACTCAGGCAGGAACATGTAATACCATTAGGTGACCTATTCAACCAAAGCCTGAGTACTGGCCTTGTACCAGCAGAGTGGATGACAGCCACTGTCATTCCTTTGCACAAAGGTGGAGCATCGACCGATCCGGGAAATTATAGACTCATCAGTCTAACTAGCCTGAGCTACAAGGCCATGGAATGGATTATCATGGACCTCATTAACAAGGACACTGGCAACCACAATACACTCAATCCCACACAGTTTGGCTTTGTCAAGGGGAGATTATGTCTGTTAAATTTGGTCGACTTCCTTGAGACAGTCACAAAAGCCATGGAAGAGGGGAAGACAGTGCACACCACCTACCTTAACCTGGCCAAAGCTTTTGACACTATTCCCCACTCAGGCATAATAGACAAACTCTCTCAACTAGGCAACAATCCGTATGTTACCAGATAGGTGGCTAACTGGCTCACTGATAGAACCCACATAGTCAAAATAGGGGAAGCCACCTCAAGCAGTAGACCTGCAATGAGTGGCATACCCTAGGGTTTGGTCTTCGGCCTCTGTTATTTGGGATATACTTTTCTGAGGTGCAGGCCAAATCTAGTGGGCTATGGCTGACCAAGTTTGCAGATGACTGCAAGCTGGGTGCTGTCATCAATTCCCCTAGTGATGTGGACATCCTCCAAGACGGTCTCACCCGAACAAATGATTGGTGCCAGAAACATGGCCTCAAGCTGAATACCAAAAAATGCTTCATCGTCCCTTTTGGGGAGAGTGATGTCTCTACAAATTATCACATTAATAACAATGTCCTAAGCATGCAATCAGTTGTGAGGCATTTTGGCACCCAGGTTGATAGCAACCTGACTTTTGACCACCGTGTTGCTTATGTTGTACGAAAGCTTTCTACATTGCCCACCTCATAATTAAGGGTATGTCATCCAGGGACAAGGAGGTCATAACATTCCTGTATTCTTCCCTTATAAGCCTCATTATTGAGTACAATTCCCCGTTCAGCATGTACCTTGCAAAGCGCATGCAGCAGCTAGAGAGTCCACAGAGGTTCCTCATCAGGAGAATCCAGGGCCTCAAAAATCTGCCATACACAGATAAGCTAAAAGCCTTATCCCTCTACTCAGTTTTATACAGTGTCTTCAAAGGTGACCTCTGTCTGGCATACAAGATGATCTCGGACCCCACTTTGATGGGAATTGTTGCATATCTCCAAGTCAAGCTCCACTTGAATAACCCACACGTATGGCCTCAACCTGGTCTGTGGCATCAATAGGGCTTGTTGGCAGGACAGACTTGTGTCCCAGTGACTCCACCTTCTGTGGAATAGAATCCCTCTCCATGTCAAGCAGAATACATCTTTACCCCTTTTTAAGTGCAACCTGGATAACTGGATGAGAAACAGAAAATACATCCCTGGGATTCCACCTGTGTCCCTGCTGGACAGGGGCATCGGGTGCTGACTTGTCTAAACATGGACTAAACTCTTGGCTAGGCTTATAAGGGCCTCAGGGCCAATAGTCTAGTAACTTCCTATGATCCTATGCAGTTTAGGTTATGGATCATTGGTATGTTGAGTAACAGTACAGATAGAAGATCGATAGTGATGACAAAAGTAGCCCTCAAAGAACGACTCAAGAAGTATAAAACCAAATGAAAAGTTTATGAAGCACTTTTCGTCAGGTTCGCTGACCCAACTTCCACAGATAACACCCAAATAATACATACAAAGTTTAAATACATTCAAAATATCATGTGATAAAGTCATTTACATAATAAACACGCTGACATAAATTAAACCATGTGTTTTTGAGGTTTTAAATTGTATTAGGAATGGCTTTAATTCTACTTAAAGCAGTGAATATTTATTATTATTTTTACTTATTTTTAATAACTTTTACTTGTTTTCTAGTTAATTGTTTAACTTTTTGTATTAGTTAGGATATTACTTTAAAGCAGGGTAGTTTAAAGAATGTAATGAGATACTATGTAGTTAATTGCTATTGAAGCAATTTATTATGTAAATGACTTTATCACATGATATTTTGAATGTATTTAAACTTTGTATGTATTATTTGGCTGTTATCTGAGGAAGATGGGTCAGCGAACCTGACGAAAAGTGCTTCATAAACTTTTCATTTGGTTTTATCCTTCTTGAGTCGTTATTTGAGGGCTACGTTAAGTTGTTTCAGCAGTTTCAGTACTTGCCTTTATACAGTGATGACAAAAGGATAAGTGGATATTGCATCATCTAAATCCTAGCAAATAATTTGGCAAAAGGAGACTTGGTTAATAATTATAAATCCTTGGGGACATTAAATATGTTTTTGGGTATGTGACTAACATAACATCCTTTTAGATTTCTTATAGGTTTGCTGAAGTCAGTTTGTCTTTATTTATTTTTCAAGATGAATTTTATTTGCAATTTAAAGAATAGCTATGGGGGGCAATAACTGCTATGAGTTACAATGCTCCATCTGTGGGGGTCATGAGGTTTATTCTATCTTTGTGGATGATTTATTTTTCATAATAGATGGGCGATTAAATTAATCTGAAACATTTTTTGATTTGTAGCCCAATGCATTCTAATTTCCTTTACACACAACATACAAATAAAGGAAATAATTTCTGGATGTTTCTTTGAAGATTGATGAAGGAAAGTTGTGTACTAGTTTGCACAGAAAGTGAGCTTCAGGCGATATGTTTCAGCATGCAGAAATATGCTTTCTTTCATTCTTCCACACACAGACATAGTTAATACAGGCTCTGCATTAATGAACATCAGAGAGAACAAGCTGTGTTCACAAAGCAAAGAGTTTTTAAGAAGCATCAATGCAAATGACTGAATTATACATCTGGCAGTTTCTTATTTCAAAATACTTCAAAAGAAGAGAGCAGAATTGTTAAAAGTGAAAAATGACATGGTAAAAATCAGAAGAAACTAAATAAAGATATGTATTGTGTGTGTTCCATTCTAGAGAAAGTATATGCAAATATTTGCAAACACTGAAACATTTTATTTTTCCAGATTTATTCATTTCAATTATATTTTTACATTAAACAGAAAAACATTGTGCAGAAATGAATACAAGTGTGGTAGCATACCTATCAACTGTACAGATTTTTGCAGGATGTCCAGATTTTTGCCTCATATTTTTGGCGTGTTCCTCCCAAAATCTGTACTTTTCTGGAAAATAGCTGAGGATTGAAGTTATTATATAATGACAAACATTTGAGTTTAAGACTTCACATCCTTCAGAAAATACATGCTAATGCAAAATATATTATTCTATCTACTTTCTAAGTTTGTAAGAGCAATATTTAAAATCTTTCTCTATTTGTCCCCCCATCATTTTAGGCTTTGTCCAGATTTTTTGCTCTAAGAGGTTGAAAGGTATGTTTGGCAGACAGGTTGGTGCTTTCAATAAAATGTTTAAATTCATGGGTTATATCTGTACAAAAACAGAAGCACTTTACAATGTTAGGGTTGCTCTTTCTTTTTGTGGAAAAGAGTTCTACATGGACTATAAATGTCAATAAATAAATAATGTTATGTGCCCTTTTATTTTAGCTGTAATTCTGAAAATACTGCATATTGTTTTTTCCCTTTCGCCCTCATGACTAAACAAAGCCAACTGTGGGTAAATAGAGCATTACCCACACAAAGCCATGGGTTATTGCTATTATACAATATTATTATTTATGAAAAAAAGTTACTTACTTTTCTTAAATAAATGTCTTTGTATAAATGCGGCGTACTGCTCGTCTATGTTTTTTACTGGTATCTTAGCACTTTTGTGATGTACTGCACTTGCATATGGGACTTTTGTCCCCATGCTTTATAAATAAAGCAAAAAAGGAAGATCTCTGTTGCTCATTTTTTTTTTAAATAAAGGTTGAAATTCGGACACTTAAGATGTATGAGAGAGATAGGATGGAGAAAATACAAGGAAAATCAGGTATGTTTCTTTAGTTTTAAATAATGTAACTGACTTTCCAAGTATTTTCTTCGTACTGTGTCTCTCATACCTCCGGACTAGTGACAGATGTCTCTCTAAAACATTTGAGACCTGGGATATTATGCTCAGCCTCACACTTTTTGTCACTAAATAACATTTGATGTAGAAACTTTTATTCTTTTCTGAATGCCTAACACACACTTTAAGGGGGCACAAAATAACTGAGACCATGTTTTAATAACACGAGTCTGACATATCAGGCGATAATATGATTGGGCGCTGCCAAAACCTCAGAAGATTTGTCTTCAAACCATATGGGATAAGATCATTCTCATTGTGCTTGGTGTGTTGAACGATGATCCTACTTGGTGTAATATGGTTTGTTTTATGCACTACCACTTTCACAGACACACGTAGAAACAGAAATGAAAGAGATTGTGTATGTTTGCCTTGATTTGTGGCAGAACTTGACATGCCCAGCATACGATGCCACGCATTCAAGTTGTTACCCTTTTAATTCATACAGTGACAGAATGTGTACATGATTCACTGAAGACTTTCACAGGTATCGAACCACAGTCTCATTTTGTGATGCTCACTTCAAGTTTAGAGGGATATGCATTTTTGGTACATCCTTGTGTGTTGTTGCATTGCTTACTTATGAAGGCTATATCAGTAAAAGCATTTATCTGTAAACTGACTTAAAAGACAAGTACCTGCCCCTTCATTGACTGTTTTTGTAAGGTTTCCATAGGTGTGTACTAACATAACCTAGGTTTCTATTACTCTAATAATGGAAGTTAAAAGCTTTTTTTTCCTTTGCATGTAAGCCAAGATTTACCAACTGTCCATCTTTTCACATGACAGTCCTGATTTGTCCAGCTATGTCCCGTGAAAAACGCCAAGAAAAATGACAAATACCCCAATATTTTGGGAGCAATTTCTAACATTCCTCTGTATATTGCAGTTAACTATGACACTGTATCTAATAGCTAGACAATAACACAAAACAACAAAAAGAACTACAGTTTTATCACATTCAGTTAATGCAGTGACATTAAGTATTTTGTGTCAGGTAGAGTATGGTTTGTCCTGTAAAATTCTTACCTGTCAGTAAAAACAAATCTCCCTTGCTGGGCATCTGAAAAGGCAGAATCACAGTAGCTTGCTACTGTCTTCCGATGCAGTTTTTTCTGATAAAATAAGCCCAAGTTCACTGACAAATTAGGAACGGAAACCCCAAAAAAGTAGGGTATGACTGTATGCATTGAGAGGCAGAAGTTACTTGGAGATATTACTTACTGAAGCATTCCAGGAGCTGTGGCTTTTCATGTTACCATATATAGTTGCGTGGGTTTCCTCCCACATCCCAAAGACATACTGTAGGTGGACTGGACACTCTAAATTGGCCCTAGGCTTGAGTGCATGCCTGTTTGTGCCTTCTGTGGAAGGTTGGGTGCCGGGCTGGCAACTCGACACCGTAAAACTCTACTGCCAATCGTGAGCGGGCAGGTGATCCACTGTGGTGACCCCTAACTGGGAAAAGCCAACAGAAGAAGAAGATATATCTGTGCACCCTAGGTAAAATGACAAGGCTTTTTTGGAACATTTCCTCTGCAGAAAAGCAATTGATTTAATGCACTGAGTACAGGAGAGACATGTCTTTATCTATTTTTACAACTTTATCATGAAATCAAGGACTTTAAACCAACTGCACATGCCTTTATTTTTATTAGGCCCATTAGGCCAACATAGTAAATTTAAATATTAAGGGTGTGCACTTGTGCTTTGTATCACCCTGTAATATGCTGCCCATCTATAATTTGTGGATTGCACCAGGTAGTACATTACCATTTTCCTGGGAATTATCAGTGCTTTGGAAAGGAAACAACTGAGAATGGAAGATCTCCATTGCTTCATTATTTATTTATTTAAAAAAAAAAAAGTAAAAAAGTTTGAAATCCGGACATTTCGGCAGTTCAAGAGAGACAGGGCAGAAATACAAGGAAAATCATGTATATTTCTTTAGTTTTGCATAACGTACCTGATTTTCCTTGTATTTCTGCCTGTTATCTCTCGTACCGATAAACTGTCCAGATTTTAGTTTTCATATTTCTTGACCTGAACCGTAGCAAATATTAATAGAAGAAAGTCTGGGCAACTGCACTTTTTTCTGTTGGTATATGCTGGATTTTACAACAGGCACACTGGTAGGGCTGGCCAATCAGCATGCACATTTTTGAATGTTAATGGCCACTCATTATATAATACTGATTATACAATGCCCCCCCCCATTAATATTCCAAAGCGTGCACGCTGATTGGTCAGTGTGCACGTTGCAAATCAGACTTATACTAATGGAAAAAGGTCCGGTTGCCCGCAAGATCTTTGTTGTTTTTTAGAAACTGTCTCGCTATGTTAAAGGAGTTTAACATAGCGAGACAGCTTAAAAAAAAGCAATGGAGAAAGGAAGATCTCTGTTGCTTTTTTTAAAACTGTCTCGCTATGTTAAACTCCTTTAACATAGCAAGACAGTTTCTAAACAGCAACAGAGATCTTGCTTTCTCTGTTACTTCCACCCACAGCTGTGATGTACTGCATAAGCATACGCATGCGCAGTACATCAGAACTGCCGCAGAATACCAGACAGCTGCGGAAGGGCAGCACTGAGGCATTATACAATGCCATTATTTAAGAAAAGTAAGTATTTTTTTTCTTAAATTATGTCATTGTATAATAGCGGGTGGCCACGGTGGTGCAGTGGTTAGCGTTGCTGCCTCACAGCAAGAGGTTCTCCGGTTCTATTCTCGGCTGGGGTGCCTTCTGTGCAGAGTCTGCATGTCCTCCCTGTGGTCGTGTGGGTTTCCTCCGGGTGCTCCGGTTTCCTCCCACATCCCAAAGACATGCAGTAGGTGGATTGGACACTCTAAATTGGCCCTAGGTGTGAGTGTGTGCATGTGTGTGCTTTCTGTGAAAGGTTGGATGCTGGGCTGGCAACTCAACACTGTAAAACCCCACTGCCAACCATGAGCAGACAGATGATCCACTGTGGCGACCCCTAACTGGGAAAAAGCTGAAAAAAGACGAATGTCATTGTATAATAGCAATAACCCACTTCTGGGTGTGGGTAATGCTGGATTTACCCACGGTTGTCTTTGTTTGGCCACTCGGGCTTTGCCTTCATGGCCAAACCACACCAACCGTGGGTAAATCCAGCATTACCCACACCCAGGCATGGGTTATTGCTTAAATAATCCACTGTAAAGGTAAGGTTTACTGGAACAAGAGAGGAACATTAGAAATAATTCCCTCAACAGCTCTTTATTAAACATGACAGTTACTCAATGTACTAATATGTTTTTAATTCAGAAAAACATAATGAAAAATGTTTTACACAAAAAGAAGCAGAATATATATATATATATATATATATATATATATATATATATATATATATATATTTTTTTTTTTTTTTTTTTTTTTAAAGGTCCCCTATTACGTGATCAAAACCTTAGGTTATCGAACACCTAAAGGTCGAACACTAAATGTCAAAGTCTGAAAATTGCGAACGGCCGTTTCCACACAGAGAAACGAGTCATTTGGCCGTTACATGGATTTTGTTCTTTCTCTGCTATAGGGCGATCTCAGAATTGGTATATTTAGTTAGGGGTCGTGTGGGTGGCACAGCCCCCCACTTCAATTCTGTTTAAAACTTTTTTTTTTATTTGGCCAGTGGTATTGTTTCCCTATGTGGAAACAGACATTTTCGATGTTAAGGGTTTGATATTTAGTGATAGACCTTTAGGTGTTCGATAACCTATGGTTTCAATCGTGTAATATAGACCCTATTTAAATAAAATATATCAATTCTGATAAGAATGAATAATGAACTGATGTGAACATATCTATTTCATCATCCTGTCTTATGAAACTCTAAATACTATATTGATTAAATATTATAGAACTGTAGATGTGTTAAATATATGTTTAAATGGAGTTTTATACAGGCATGTAGGTGTTTGCCTTACAAACACAAGGTTCAGGGTTTGAGTCTCACAAGGGATAATTGGCTAGGCTTACAATGGCTCGCAAGGGCAGTTAGCCTAGTACTAACCTATGAACCTACGTGATTTAAAAAAATCCATTTGAAGGCTAAATTGAGGCATCAGGATATACAATCAGTGATATTTGCATATTTTACCTCCTTACCTTGATGTATTTAAAAATACATTTAGAAGTATTGGTAGACAAGGGAAATAGAATTATAGGCAAGAAAGGGGCAGTTGAAATGGACTGCTTAGTCCCTAGCAAGGAATCAATATGTTACTACACAAAAGGTCAGTTAAAAATTAGATTTGGATTGGTCAAAAGGTCAAAGGGTAATTGAGCCATAAAGCAATGGCTATACACAGAAGGAAACAGTGAAAAAATAAATGGACTACACTCAGATGAAAAGATGATTAGTATTGTGTGCCACAGGACTCAGTCCTTGGGCCATTCCTTTTTAGTGAGCATATAAATAACACGACAGAAGGCCTGGAAGGAAGAGTAGCCTTTTTCCTGATGATACAAATAAATGCAAGCGTTTTGATTTTTAAGAAGGTATAAAAGGTGAAAAGGAATTTGGTAAAATTGGATAAATTGTCTAAAATATGGTAGTTTAAATTATTTTCGTAAATAGATATATCTGGGAAGCCATAATCTAATAAAAGAGTATTGAAATTATATAGAAAAATCAATAGTGAAAATCCTAACAAATAATGTGATAATGCACACAGGTCTGTGGGGTGCACTGAGAAAAAGACATCAAAGTACATATAAAGACATTATCATCCTTTTATCTGTTTATACTTACAAAGCAAATTCAGGACCTCATATTTGCATATACAGAGACATGACAGAGGCAGCTCAAACAAAGGCAATAAACACAGACAGATCAGAAGCTTTTAATAATTACAGTTGGGGAAAAAGACGGAGAGTTTAAGGAGAGAAAGATTTAAAAACATCAACTGAAATCATTGGTCCAGGGGGATACCATGTTTTAAACTTGCATCCGAAGAAAGAAGAAATTTTTAAAGATATGAGATGACTAGTATTTTTTCTCAGAAAGAGAGATAGATGTTTGATCTAGCCTTTCTGAAGAAGTTATGGAGCCAAATTCTATGATGGAATTCAAGAACGCAAGAGAGAGACATAAGGCTTTTTATGAGGAGTAGGACAACTCAGCTTCTTGTTAAACAGACTCTGTAATGTACCCATTTGATAGGAAAGTGGCAAGACTAAGTTGGCCAAGTTTGTTTCTCTTATAATACTTTTCTAAATATTTTCTGATGCAACAATAATTCTTTCAGTAGAGTCTGTGAAATGCATTTGCTGCATAGAAAGGCGTGCTAGAAGCAGTCCTTCAGAAGACTTAGCACACTAGTGCTTTCTATCACCGCTGCTATTCTGAAAAGGCACTGTACATTTGTTCTTCAAGATTTCAGATATTCAAAGGGGCTTTGTATTTCCACACACACTCTGCATTGCTGTTTTGTCTCCTTGGTCCTATATAGATAGCTGCATGGAAAACAACTTAGGCTCAGAGTGACTTGAAAATGTTACATGAAGTACATAATGAAATGTCTCTCCATGTCTATAGTATCCAAACCCAGACCAAGGTTAATACCTGTTTGCATCTCTGGCCATAGTTCATTAGTGCATTCAATATGCTGAGGAGACACTATGTTAAAATGCACACTCAGTCTATGTTTATAGTCAATGTAAACTAATATCTTATTAAACAGTACCTCTGTGGACAAAATATCAGAAATGAGTCTGTCTGCAAGGTAAAATCCTGCCTTTCTGGATGCAAAATGAAGATATACACAGGGCAGATTAAACAACATCTGCAATCACAGAATGGGAAAAAGGCAAGATGTTGCAGTACTCTTTGCAGCCTACTCAAGCCATAATTCAGGAGACAAAAGCATAATATATTATATAATATATAAAATAAATATAATATATAATACATAATATATAAAAAAAAAACATAATGCTTTCAGAAATGTGATGGCAGAAAATAATTTTCTTAATATCTGTTTATATGTACACCATGATATATATTTAATATTCCATGCCAGAGAGAAATGTATAACCACTAATAAGGAAGAAGTTATTTCTTTATGCTGCAGTCTCCTGGAAAATAAATGTCAAAGCTTCCTAATTGTTTACGACCACTGGAAGTCAAATTACACATTAATATGTCTCACCTATTCTTATAGGCCTGCAGGGAAATTGAAGTATATTCACTGGCTTCCTTGTTAATGATGGTAGCTTCCGGTTTTAAGTATTATAATAAAGCTTAACTGTAAGATTTTCTTTTTCATCAGAGCTGTTCTTTTGACACAGTAATTTCCAGATAAAATCAATATGCAGGTGCGGTCAAAGCGTGTAACACCCGTATATCATTTTCTACTAACTATAGCTCTCTTCTGCCATATTTAGATGTGTGTGGTACAGCTTAATTCAGAAAATCCTTTTAGGAAACAGGTTAAATGGTCAATATTATCGGGATTATAAACTAAGAATAAAATAATTAGGGATTGATTTAACAGAAGCTACAAAAACAAGTTTTGTTGCATGATCCTGAATGCATTCAAATACAGTCCAAGACTGCAAGATACCTTAGAATAATATTAAGCAATACTTTTCTGCCCCCTACTGGATAGAGACTATACTAAAAAAAGAAAAACAGGAATGAAAAACACTGACCCTTAAATGGGGATTGAACCTAGGGCTCATTGCATTCTGTATGGTCATCACTACCACGCGACTAACAAGGAGTCTCTGAACAGTTAGTTAATTTTCTCCTAAGAGCAGTTGTTACTGTTTGAACTATAACACCACTGTGATGGTGATGTTTTTAAACACACATGCATCCACTGCAATATAAACCAGTATAAAGCACTGACTCCTGTGTCTCGCCTGGGGATTGAAACCAAGACCCGCTACGTTCTGTGCAGTTGTCACTACCACGAGGAGTCTCTGGAGAGTCAGGTTTCTAGTCTGTCACAAAAGAAGTTGTTTCTCCTTTCAGGTAGGAAACTACTGTGATGAAGACTTTTTAATATGAAAACCAGTAAAAGTGAAGGGGGGTTGGAGATGACTTAATGGCTAACGTGTTTACCGCATAAACAAAAAGTACAGGGCTTGATTCACACTATTGAAGGGCAATTGGCTAGGCTTAAAAAATGTCTGCAAGGGCAGCTAGCCTAGTACTTATCTGTGAAACTATAAAAAAGAAGGGAAACAACGACCATTGTCTGGGGATTGAACTCAGGACCCCCTGTATCCTGTGTGGTTGTTACTGCCACTGTCCTAATAGGGAGTCTTTGGGTTGTTAGGTACATGGTCTCCCCAAAAGCAGTTACTTCTCCTTTCAGCTAGGACACCACTGTGATAGAGATTTTTTTTAATCCACAAGTATCCAATGCAGTACAAACCAGTAAACTAGTAATGTATTAACAACTAAACAGAAAAGAGAAACGTTAACACTTGCCTGGGGGTTGAAATCAGGACATCCTGCATTCCATGTGGCGGTCACTGCTATTGTCCTAACAAGGAATTTCTGGAATGTTAGGTACCTGGTTTCCTCCATGATCAATTGTTTCTCCTTTTAACTAGGAAACCATTGTGACAGCTTTTTTTATTTTTGTTAACACATAAGCACTGAATGCAGTACAAACTAGTAACCTAGTATCATATTAACACCTGAATAGTAAAGAAAAACACTGATCTTTGTCTGGGGATTAAGTCCATGATCACCCCTCCTGCATTTTGTGAGGTTGTCACTGCCACTGGACCAACAAGGAGTCTCAAGGGTCTTCCTACCTACACTTCATCCTTCAGTTCAAAAACTCATTCTGTTGTATCAGTAACATGGGCATCAAAATCAGTCCCCCTTGTATTTCTTTTACAGTTCAGTAACTGGAGCCAGAATGGCTACCGTTACTTCATACTCACTTCTGCCCAGTGCACTGAATAAGTCTCTTGCTCCTTAATGCACTCATCTGTTTAGCCTACTTAAAATAAGTCCTGCAAAATTCCACAAAGATTTTATTTAAAAAATATTGGCACAAAAACAGTTGATGGAGAAGTGGAGAAGAAGTTGGAAAATGGAATGCAAACATAAAAGTTTTTTTTATGGGACGAATTCACTCCAGCCACCATTTGGGTGCTTTCCATACTACACTCTCCCATCAAAGTATAATCACCTCTGAAGCCCCATACCTACAGAAAAAAAGAAAACCCTTACCTTCTAGTATTCCCTCTGATGGCTTAAACTGTGGTCACCATTCATGTCAGTTGTTCTGTTTGCTCCATTATGCAAATTATTATAGGTGTATTCTCACCTCTGCCTTGTACAAGATGTCTCACCTAGCATTAATGTAGCTATAGTCCCCTTACAGTATATACTGGCATTGTTAACTCTGGCTATAGCTGTTCTGTGTGGAGAAACATAGTTCTTCTCTGTGTTACCACTACTAGATCTACTTCTTCACTTAAACCACTTGCTATACTATTATAAAAGCCTTCCTGGGTTCCCTACACCAAATGATAAGACTTTGTACTTGTTAGTAATGCTACGTTTAGTTCTGTTACCATGCAATAACTGGAACAACATCTTATTCTAAATCCATCAGGTATTGAATGGGTCACCATATAGCAAGTGAACAGATGCACCTTGTTATCTAGCTCCCGTGTGTTGGAGATACAGTACTTTGAAGATCAGCAGCCTTCACTACTGAACCATGCATATCCTGGTGCCCACCAGCCAAGGTGAAGACAGCTCATATATGAAAACTCCCATCATGCCCTGCTACTCCTCTACGGATGTATGTGCAAGACTTCCCTCAATATCCCATGTGCTCAATTTCCTTCCATGTAACACTGATCCAATTCTATTGTTGAATTCCTGTTACATTTATTAATTTATGTAAATATTAATTTGGAGGGTTGATGTAATGGGTAAGGTGTTTACATGATGCACAGCTTGATTCTCACCTTTGGAAGTGAAATTGGCTAGGCTTAAAAAGGTCCACAACGACAGTTAGTCCAGTACTTTTCTATGAACCTGCGAAGTAAATAGGTGAATGAGCTGATCCTCCTGTATCCTTTTCCTCATGACATAGAATAATGAAACATTAAAAGAATGAGTTTATGGACAGCATGATCTGGTGTCAAGGTAAAGCTGAATTTATGATGCCTTGAGCATTGTGTTTTTTTGCCTACTGTTGCATTCACCTCACAGAATGTTGAGACATTTTTCCAGTTGCATTAAGCACCTAGTGAATTCTTATGTTTAGCTGCATCTACGGTGTTTGAATTATTGTGAGGTAACACTGTTTATGATTTCTGGATGCAAAGCAAGACTGTAAACAAAGGAGAATGGCATTTATACTGTCATTCCCAGCCATTTTGAAGTTGCGTTGCTATGGTACAGTGCCAACTTTTGATAATACATATGAAGTTATTGGAAAAATAAAAGAATTGTCTGTAAGTATAATTCTGTTACAAGTGGAACATAAAGACAAAGAGACTGTTGAACTAAAAGATGTTGACACTATAGGAGAAATAGAGGATAAATGGGAGGAAAGCCTGGATTTAACTGTGAAGAGACACCTGTACATGCATGCAGTTCCTGAAACAAGATGGCCAGACATACTGGCAAGTTCTACATGAGGGCATGAACTGTGGTATACCGGGTGCTGTCTACAAATGAAATACGGAAAATTCTAATCAACAAGTAGTGACAGCTAAAGTAGATTCACTAATGGGTAAGTGGCAGCTTTCAAATTGTTTGATAGTATGATATGTTTAGGTTATATGCGAATGAAAGCATAACCAGACAAATTAGATGCTAATAAAAACAATCTAACATGGCAGAGCTATTCAGGAATCTATAAAGTATTTATGTACATACCCTGAAATCCAAAACTCTTTGGAATACAGCCATGATTACACTTAAAAAAATGTTAGGGGTTGCTGCGGCCATCATTAACCTGCATGTGCAGCAGGTTTAAATTCAAGGTGCTGCTGCCAGACCTCAGCCAAGAAGAAGGCTGTGTGGACTCCATTTGCCTTATCATGGATTGGACTGCACGACACAGAAACTATAAAAATACTAAAGTGAAAATACTATAGTACCAAACCTAATTAATGAAGATCAAACTGGTTTCATTTTAGGAAGAAAGCTTCAAGATAACATCATTAGACTTCTATCTTTAATAGATATTGCTAATAAAAATAAAAAGTATTATCAGTACTAAGCCTAGACACTGAGAAAGTTTATGATTTAGTCAATTGGATATATTTACAAAAAGTGCTTAAAGAATACAAGATTTATTGAAATAATAATGAAATTGGATAATAATATTTTTTCTTTTGTCAAAATTGGATCTTTTATGTCTATTTCTTTTAAAATATTAAGAGGAACTAAACAAGGATGCCCTCTTTCAACATTATTGTTTGCCTTAAAGTTAGAGCCATTTGCTGTGTATATCAGAGATAATAAAGAAATAAAAGGTTTTTATACAAATGGTAATTATAATTATAAAATTCAGCTATATGTGGATTATATTCTGTTGACCACTGGTAATATTGAATTTTCAATAGAAAACATTGGTAAATCAATACAATGCTTTTAGAAAATATCTGGTTTAAAATTTAAACATAAGAAAACTGAAGCATTATTAATAAATAAAACAATAACTTCTACTTTACAATACTTCAAGGAATTTAAGTGGGGAAATAAACAACTTAAATACTTAAGAATTAATATAATTACTAAACGGAAAGAAACAATATTGTTAAATTATAATTATATAGTTTATAATATATTAAAGCTTATTGAAACACGGAATACACTGTATTTCTCAGTGGAAGACAGGCTTATATTGATAAAAATGATAATTTTACTGAAATATATCTTGTTCACGCATTGCTTTTATCACCATCCAAAAAAATCATTAAAATACTGAATACTATATTATTAAAATTCTCATGGCACCCTCAGAAACCAATAATATATTTTGATTGGCATAGAAGGGGTTGGGATGAGAATGGTATTGGATTCCCTAATATTGATCTTTACATTAATTCTGCTATTTTAGACATCGTGAGTCTTTGGCTAAATTCATCATAGTCCAAGCTGGAAATCTTTGCATGAAGCAATTCTGGCTTCTAATACTATACCTGGAATCAATTTAAAATTTTCCAACAAGTATAATGTACTGGGTTATAAAAGACTACTATATGAATAATAGAAATACAAATGTTTATAATTTTGCTATCAAACATATATTAGATACTTTCAAAATAGTAATATATGGTAATTATTTGACTAAGCATCTACAGTTCTTGATATTTCCTATAGCTTATACCGCTGGATGTTTAGAATCTTATAATACTCGTATAATAACTAATCTTGAAGAAAATAATTTAAAATTCTGGTTTCAGTTCTTGGATGGAAATAAAATGAGTACAGCAGAAACGCTCCTAGATAGATATAATACAAATAAGAGTAGTTGGTTGGATATACTGACTTTTAGGGAATTTGTGGATAATAACTTACAAATGGCATTAGTAATGAATAATAAATCCATTCCCAAAACATTAGAATTTTTCTCTCAGATTAATAGTGAAATATTTAAAAATAAATCATACTTGTCAATAATTTACAAAATATTAAGATCTGAATATGTGGGCTTTGACATGTCTCATTGAAATTATTCTACAGAACTAAAAGACATATTCTCAGAAGTTAACAACAATTATATTTAAAATCTGCAATCAATTCTACATCATTTACTTACAGGAACATTTTTACTTGGAAGTTTCTACACAGAAGGTTTTTAATGCCACATAGAATAGCCCTGTTTAGCAAAAAAGAAAATATAAGATGCTGTAGATGTAATATTCAATTAGTGGCAGATTGGAAACACATGATTTTGGAATGTGAAATGGTTGTTCCATTTTGGGAAGAATTTAAAAAGTTTGCTAAAGACTTATGGACAGACAATTGTAATATTACAGATTCTTTAATTTTATGTGTGCCAGTGATCCTATTCCTAGAACTCAAGTGTCTCTCTTATGGTCTATCCTGGCTATTGCCAGAAAGGTAATTACAATGCATTGGAAAAGTAAAGACACCCTCACTTTTTCAGATTGTGTTTGTCTAGCAAAAAGTGTATGTAACAAAGAATTACAAATTATACACAATAGAACCATGAATATCACGCATGAGAAATTATCTTGGCAAAACTTAAAGATTTATTAGAAAAATATTAATTATATTGTTTAATATTTTCATTTGTTATGGACTTTGTGTATAGTTTACTTGTTTTATTTGATGGTTGAATTTTAGATTTTGTATTTTCTTTTCTTTCTTTATGTGAACTTAAATAAAAAGTAAAAAAAAAAAATAAATTTCCTGCATATTTCTTACAGATTAATTTGCACATAAACTGAGATATGAATGGAATGTCACAGTTTCCCATCCGCAGAAGGCTGCTTCAACACTCCTCACATCCACAATGCTGCAGTTTTATCAAAAGTGTTATTCTTCAACACAAATATACCCATATTTACATACTTAAACTTCATTATAAGGATTCCATGCACTGTCAGCAACATTTCATAGCTGATGCTCTCAAGGGTCAGAGGTTATTATTTACAGGGATTTAACACAATTGCAAATGTACTCCTTTATGTTTATGGGATAATCCATTCTACGACTAGAAAGCAATAATTCCCAAAGTACTATTCCTTATAAGGCTTTAATAATTACGCGATAATAGCACTTTGGTGATGACATCTGATCTCACTCTTACAGTCTGTTTAGTAAAATATGCTTCACATATAGTTCTGTAACCCAGAAGCTCATGGCTACGAGCTGCTAACAAGCTCCCCTCATAACATAAGTGTGGTTACTGCAGTATCTACTACCATATACTGCATCCTTGAGCATGTCAAATAAGTAGGCCAAAGCTCGTGGGTCACCGTCTAAAGGAAGACACTTGTGATTAATATGGATTATCATGTTAAAATGTGAAAATCTATAGGCCTTGTATAAGCCTACATATCTTTGATATGATATTGACTAAGAACACATTGGGTTAACATATGGCTTGTGTTCCAGTAACAAAACATTGCACTTATAGTTGCTTTGGCCAGCTGATTCTCCATCACAGATGCTTTGCTCAAGCCATTTTCTACACTGTTGTAATCCTTATCCTTCGTGGATGCTGCTAAAGAGTCAAATTATAGGGCTTGCTATTTAGTTTCCTTTTTGCTATTATGCTGGATTAATGAGGCGATTTCAGCTCATCTTTTATGTGATCAACTTTTTTTTTCAAAAGAGATTTGATTTTCTTTCTGGTGTTTGAAGCAATTAAATAGCTCTGGCAAGGCCACAGGGGTGGATGAGATCTAACCAGAAATGCATCATGGACTGGGCATTGTTTATCTTTAAACCACTTTATTGATTTTAATACCTGGAATAATAAGATAAGTTTATGATCCATGGAGTTTCTGGGACTAGGACGAGAGATTCTTGCATATAAAGTAATAGCAGTAGATGAAGATGAGTTTGATACATGCAGATGGAGTAAAACTGGTTACCTGATACAGCACCTGATGAGTCTCCCTTATGTTATGCAGAAAAAATCAAAAAGAATGCCAACCAATGGAGGTAGCATGATCACATGATCATGGGAGGTCACTAGGTTACTGACCCAGGGGTCATTTCAAGCCTAGCCATTACATACCAATCTAATACCATAGATACTCTAGTCAATACCCAGGATTGTATTTAGCAATGACTGCCCATGTCCAGGAGGGTCGTGGGCACTATCCCTGGTATGAATTTATGGTGCCACATCCACTCATGTCCAGGCTCCTTTTGAATAGTGTCATAGAGGTGCTCTGCTTCACAAGATTTAGCAGCCTGTTCCAAAGACACGGTAGTCACTGGAAGACAAATCTGTCCCTCCAGCATGTCCTATTTAAGTTGCAGGCCATACTTAGGTCCCTGGAATGGGTAGCTCTAGTCCTGTTTGATCTATGGATGTGCAGTAAATTCATTAGGTTTGGGTTGGAGATTGCTCTGTAAGGCAAACATATGTCTCCCTTAAGAAGTCTATACAATACTGAGTATAGTGTCAGGGACTTTAGTTGGTCTGTGTAAAGCACATGCTAGAGTCCCTTGATCTTCTTTGTTAGAAACCCCGGAGGTTTCTCCAATTGCGGCAGATGCTTTGTGCGGTACATCCCAAAAGGGGTGTTATACTCAACTATGGGCCTGATAAGTGACAAGTATAGAGGGTTATAACCTCCTTTGCTCTAAAGGTGATGCCTTTGCTAATCAAGTGTTCTATGTAGAAAGCCTTCCTTACTGCAGCAGATACATGGTGGTCAAAGTTAAGGTTGCAGTCTACTTGCGATCCCAGATCCCTTACCACTTTGTAGGTGCATAGGGTATTGTTAATTTGATAGTGTGAAGGGGCATTGTTTTTACCAAAGGGAATGATGATGCATTTCTTTGCATTTTGTATGAGACCATGACTAAGACACTAGTCGTTGGTCTGTGTAAGACCCTCCTGAAGTATATTGACATCATTTGGGGATTCGATAATTGCACCCAGTTTGCAGATGTCCGCAAACCTGGTCAGCCAAAGCTCCTTAGTTTTTGCCTGAACTTCTGAGAAGTTTATGCCAAAAAGTAGGGGGCCCAGCAGTGACCCTTGTGGCACCCTGCTGGTGACAGGTCGGCTTTGATAGTATGTGACTGGTTTGTGAGCCATTTGGCAACCCATTTTACAACAAAGGGGTTTACATTCAGTTTGCTAAGTTTATTGGTAATTCCTGAGTGTGGAATTGTATTGAAGGCCTTGGCCAAATTGAGGTATGCATTGTACACAGATTTGCCCTCATCAATGGCTCCGGGCACATTTTTGAAGAAATCCCCCTGGTTTAATAGGCAGGATCTGCCCTTGATGAAGCTGATTTTGGTCAGATCTAGTGTTTGGAGGTTGCCTATATCTTTATTTATGAGGTCAATAATGATATGTTCCATGGTCTTACAGATGAGGATAGTCAGACTTATAGAACTATAATTCCCCAGTCTGTTGCTAAGTCACCTTTGTGGAGGGGAGTAACTGTTGCTGTTCTCCAATCTGCAGGAACATAGCCTATAGTTAGGCTGTGATTGAATAGGGTACTTAATGGTAATGCTAGTTCATGTTTTAGTTTGTTTAGAAGACAGCCTGAGATGCCACCCAGTCCCATAGAGGCTGTGTTTTTTTGCCTTAGACAAGGGTTTAATGACCTGCTCTTCAGATATGTAGGGTGGGGGAGAAGTTGGGAGCAAGGTTTTTTGATAAGGTTGGAGGGGATAAGAGAGTGAAATTTTCACCAAATCTGTCCATCAGCAGGTTTGCTATCTCTGTGGGATCAGAAAGCTATAAATACGAAGCTTATAGAATCTACAACAGATGAATTAGAGCACAGTAAGTAAGACTAACATGCTAGATGTGTTATTCATAAACTTTGTGAAAGTGGACAAAGCAGAGATGAGTGACTCTCTAGGGAAAAACATCTAAGTAAATTTGTGGTTCATAGTACCATAGGAAGAAGAAAGTACAGTTGTGTAAAATCTTACCGTAACTTACCATTCTGAAGAAGTCCACATTGCAGTGGATGAAAGCGCTAAATCGGATGTGTTAATGAAGCTTTGTTTTTTATTCTATTTTTATTAAACTGGTAGTATTATAGTTTGCTGAGTTTGTGCTTTCTACTAGAGTATCCGGACAATAGCGTTTTGCTGTTGACTGATTCTTGGTTGTATCAACGCCATTTTTTTTATTTTTACATCGGTAGATATCCTTGCCTTCACTGCTGCAGTATTCATTACCACATGGGATTCCCCACCACAGAAGCCTGAATGTCTGGCCAGTCAACCAAAGACTACTTGTTGCTTATTTAAAAGGTATGGCGAATGTCAACCAAATGCTCCTTACATAGCATAGGGCATAAAGGTGATGTTCAGGCCTACCATAAACAAAACTGATTGCCCCAATAGGAACACCAGTCCAAGGAACCCAAGAGGTAATCTGTACATCTAGGAAAGCAAGAGATAATGGGGATGAAGAGAGGGAGCGAATACTGCAGCAGTGAAGGTAAGGACATCTACTATTATGGTAAGATTTTACACAACTGTACTATGTCGTTACATTCAATGCTGCAGTATTTTTACCATATGGAAGAGTGCCAAAGCTCAACAGGAAACTGGGGAGGGGGATGGAGCAGAAGATTCCCCTAAAAAGCCACAAAGAATGGCACTAGCAAAACCAGCCCTAGCTCTAGAGATACCATCTAACTTGTAGTGCTTGGTAAAGGTATACACAGAAGTTGCGGTAGCTGCTTCAAGAACAGAGTTAGCATCTAAGCCCTTGAAAAATGCACCAGAAGAAGCCACAGCTCTACTAGACTAAGTCTTAACTGAAGAAGGAAGGCTTTTACCATGAAAAGTGTAACAAAAGGAAATAGCCTTAGAAATCCAAGAATAAATAGTTTGCTTGGATACAGGAAGACCCAAAGATCTAGGATGAAAAGAAAAAAATAACTGATCAGATTTTCTAATAGCCCTAGTCTTATCTAAATAAACTCTGAGTTGCATATGCACATCCACAGTATGCAGCACCCTCTCACTGTCATCTTGCAGAGAGGGGAAAAGTAGGCAGATCAATAGAATGGTTAAGTGAAAGCTCATTAACCACCTTAGGCATAAAAGAAGGTTTAGTGTGCAAGGACACAGTGTCCTCATGAAAGACTAAAAAGGGAGGGCAAGCCATAAGGGCCTGCAACTCAGACACCAGTCTGGCGGAAGTAATAACTAACAAATGAACAGTCTTCCAAGAACAGTGTAGCAAGGAGACTGAAGCAGCAGGCTCAGATAGACCCTGAGTTAACTTCTCCAAAACAAAGTTAAGATCCCGGGGAGGAGGAACAGGCTTCCTGGGAAGTCTAATATTAAGGACACCTTTAAGAAATTGCTTCACCTCAAATCTAGAAGCTAGAGGAGGAGAAAAAGGCAAACAAGCAGAGATACCTGATAAGTGGGTGTTAATAGAAGAATAGGTCAAATCAGCATTGAGCAACTCAAATAAATAAGAGAGAACCAAAGGAACATCCACAGTAAGTTGGTCCAGGTTGCAAGATAGACACCAAATAGAAAACCTCTTCCACTTGGATAAGTAGGATATCCTAGTTGTAGGTTTCCTGGCCTCCTGCAGAACTTGCAGCACATCCTCTGAAAACAGGTTTCTATGAGGAATCAAAATCCTATCACCCACAGTGTCAGTTGAAGTGTGCACAGGTGGGGATGGATGAGAGATTTATTTTATTTATTTTACATTTGTTAACTGGGATAGTTATTTTCAGTGGAAGCCCAGGAAGAAAAGCTCCACATGTGGATAGTTACATAAGAGTTAACAGTAGCAGTTTTATACAGTTGCATATAGATACCAGTACCGAATTCTAGGATTACATGCATACTTAAAAACTTGGAATGCATACATAATTAAAACTTAACAATATCCCTTGTCTTGTGTGATTAGATCCACCCTATGATGTAACTTGTGATGGTTGCTCTTGGCTAGATGTGGAAGTAGAGGGAACCAGTGCTGTCACAGCCAAAAGAGAGTCACCAACAAGATTTGGGAGCATCCTGTTGAATTTTGAACAGGACTTTCGGAATGAGAGGAAAGGAAGGGAATGCATAAAGAAACATCCCATTCCAAGAAAATGAGAGGGCATCCACCTTCCATACCAGAGGAGCTGGGACTCTGGTGCAAAACAGAGGAAGCTGTCTGTTCAGAGGGGAGGCAAAAAGATCCACTTGAGGAGCACCCCACTGGTGGATAATGTCCAGAAAGATGTCCCTGTGAAGCATCCATTCATGTGACTGAGTTAAGGACCTGCTCAGAGTGTCTGCCGCAACATTTTGACTGGAAGGCATATAAACTGCCTGAAGAGTCACTTGATACTTGACAGCAAGATCTCATAACAGAAGTGCCAACTGGCAAAGAAGATAAGCTCTCATTCCTCCCTGTTTGTTGATATACCACATCACTGTGGAACCTTCAGAGGCCCTGGCTAGAAAAGAGGATGAAAGGCCTGAAGAGCCAGCAGAAGAGCTCTCACCTCTTTGATACTGATGTGCCCCTTCTGCTGATGAGGCAACCAAACCTCCCTGTACATTCAGGGTGCCAAATGTTGCCCCCATCCCATGTCTGAAGCATCTGTGAACAATTCCTGAGAGGGAAGAGGGGGATAAAAAGGAACCCATGGTTTCAGAGACAATCGCTAAATCCATCAGTGAAGTTCCTGTCTGAGACAAGGAAGAAGAGGAACTACAAAGTCCAGAGGATGTGCATGTTGGAGCCACACTGACTTCAGAAACCACTGAAACTTTCTCATTTGAAGTTTGGCCAGTGGGAGCATCAGAATGGTGGATGGCATGAAACCCAGAGCTTTCAGAAACTCCCTAGCAGTAATGGAAGTCAGAGGAAGAACAGCGTGAAAGAAAGAAATGAGAGTTAAGGTCTTTGAAGGGGGCAGGGATGCAAGCATTGTCACTGTCTGAATCCTGCAACCCAGAAAAATATGATTCTGAGAAGGAGACAGAGAAGACTTTGAAATTTATAGTGAACCCCAGGCACTGAAGAAGGGAAACAGCAAAATGAAGATTTTGCAAAAGGGTCTCTGGAGAGGATGCCTGAATCAACAGGTCATCTAAGTAAGGAAATATTTGGATCCCTGAAAGCCTGCAAAAAGCAATCACAGGAGCAAGTCATTTGGTGAACACCCACGGGGCAGTAGAAAGGCCAAAGGGTAAAATAGAGAACTGAAAATGCCAGGAAGCAACAAAGAAATACAAAAACTTCCTGAAAATATGACGGATCAGAATATGGAGATAAGCATCCTTGAGATGATCCAGAGGCATCATATAGGCCTGAGGGAGCAAGAGAGGGAACAGAACCTGAAGGGACAACATCTGAAAGGAAGGCACTTTTAGAAAAGTGTTCAGAAGAGAGAGGACTAGAATAGAAGTTCATAGGTTCATAGGTGTGTACTAGGCTGATGGCCCTGGAGCCTTTACAAGCCTAGCCCTAAAAAATTTCCCTGGCACCGTGGCACTTGATGTTAGTTCACAGTGCCTCTATCCAGTAGGGCAACTGGAGTTATCCCTGGCGTGAACTTTCTGTTACCCATCCACTCGTCGAGATTCTCTTGAAGAGGGCCAGTGAGGTGCTCTGCTTGACATGAATGGGAAGCTTATTCCAGAGTATGGGCAGTCTTTGGGAGATGAACCTGTCCCTCCAGCATGTTCTGTTGATTGTGGTAGTGAACACAAAAAATACAGCAACCAGCACTCTTAGAGGGCTCTAACAATAATAAAAACAAAAATCAGAAAAAATTCCATAAAACTCTTAGTTTATTGTAACATTCAAGGAGAAAATAATAAATTCAAACACCAAAAGGTGTATAAAGCATACCGGTTTCAGCTAATAGCCTTCATCAGTGCTATAAAATCCATCAGACCTTCACATATAAATACTAATGAAAATCATCCCCCTTGAGCAAGAAAATCAGCTGTTCTTAATTACTCATTAATTACCAATAAATGTCCTTAAAAAAACACAGGACGTTACAGAAACTGATTCTGCTGCTCAAATCACAGCTATCTCATATACCCTTACATATATGGCAATAAAGAATTTGAACACAAATTTATTCCAGACCATATTTTGATATTAATAAGCCTTTTGTCCAATAACACTTTTATCTTATAATATTTATATTTAAGCTAAATGTAAGGTCTAATCCACATAAATATTCTACCCATATAAAATATTATTGGTAGAAATATTCATAGTTGTTCATTAATGCCTGGAGAGAATAAGGTACCTAACCTGATTATCCACTTTTGTTCCTTATAATTTAAAAGGAAGTGTAATACATCCTGAGACATATTTTTTTGTAGAATCCTATCAATAATTATAAAGGAGGACCTAGCAATAGGGTGTATCAAACAATGTTTACACAAAGCATTTGTATATCTAGCACATCTGATATCACTTAAATGTTGTGATATCCTTAACTTAAAGGGACGTGAGGTCTGTCCCACATAAAATGCAGGACAAGAACATTTTGCCATGTAGATAACCCAGTCTGAATTGCAATTGCCATAAATTAGAATGTCAAAAACCTTCGAACAGTTAGGAGAGGTGAAGCAGCTTGTTTTTGGTACAGATTGACAAAAGCTACAATGCCCACAAGGATGGCATCCCAAAAGATTCTTGCCATCAACCTCATCTGTATATCAACTACTCTCTTTAGCTGATTTCTTTTATAATGGTTAAACCAGCCCCCCATAGTCTTACCTCTCCTATATGAAAATCAACATCTAGCCATCAACATTTCTTGGAGCCTATCATCCATAAGCAACACATCCCAATGTCGATGTATAATTTTTTGCAGAAAAGTACTGTTACTCCCATAATTCATAAGGAATCTAATGGGTGACCCTTGCAGATTGGATTTCACTCGATACTGCAATGTTTGTTTTCTATGAATTTTTCAGACTGCAAATAGTGCCCGTGTAACATTTCCCATTCGATAACCCCTATCTTGAAACCTACGCACCATATCCTGGGCTTGCATCTCAAAATCATCATTGGTTGAACATATCCTCTTGAGCCTTAGAAACTGTGATTGTGGAATATTTTTTATCATATGTTGTGGATGGCAATTATTAGCATGCAAAAGGGTATTAAACTAAGAATATTTCCTATATATAGAGCTATTCAACATTCCATCTTCCATAACAGTCACCTGAACATCCAAAAATGTGACGGTATGGGCATGATAATTCACGATAAAAGTAATATCCCATTTGTTCTCATTGAGATATTGTACAAATTCCTGCAAATATATCAAATCTGAGCACCAAATAAGCCAACAATCATCTAAATAGCAATGCCATATATTCATGGCATCAAGAAAAATGTTATGTTTGTTATCATAAATCAGCTATTCCTCACTGTATCCCATGAACAAGTCAGCATAGATGGGAACAAAAGAAGCCCCCATCATTGTACCCTTAAGTTGTAGATAACAAGACTCACCAAATGGCTTTGTTAAGGGCAGGTCACCACTCCCACAAGAGGGGAAAACATATTGGACCTGGTCATCACCAACATGGGGTCTCTATGTTCCACACCAGAGGTATACCCCTCATTGGTAAGATCAGACCATAAATTAATCTCACTGGACATCCATATTTTGTCCCCACCCCCAGCCAAGGAAACCACGGTGAAGGACTTCTCAAAAGCAAACTTCACACTTCTCAAAACCGAGGTGGAATTCTTCAAAGCCCCCGGGCCAGTGGAAAATACGGCCCAAAATGCAGAATCCTTTACAAAAGCATTCTGTGGACACCTACAGGAATGCATGGAGCATGCTATCCCAAATAAAACCAAGACTCACTCCTCCAAAGGCAGGAGACCTGTCTGGTGGACCCCGGCCATAAATAAGCTATACAACAGAAGGAGGAAGCTACTACATGATAGAGCAAAATCCCAAAAGGGGAAGGCATCTCTGATCAGTACTAGCAAGAAACTACAATCCCTCATAAAATCATCTAAGGCCGGCTTCGAAAGAAAAATTGCACAAGACACTAAAGATAATCACAAGGCCTTCTTTAGTTATGTCAGGAACCTGGGAGGCAACTCCCAGATATGCCCTGAGTTAGTGCAAATGACAAAAAATACACTGAACCCACAGACATTGCCAAAATCCTGGCAGAAAGGTTCAGTGCAAACTTTTCCCCCCTTCCCCCCCAAAAGAGCAAATGTCTATCCCAACAGAGTGTAGCCTCCCTGAGATCACAGATGCACAGGTGAGAGCTGCCCTCTCCAAAGCAAAAAACACAGCATCAATGGGACCAGACGGTGTCCCGGGCTGCATCTTACACGAGCTCCAAGAAGAACTAAACCCTCACATAATGTCACTGTTCAATCTCAGCCTTACTACAGGATATGTACCCAAGGAATGGCGTACAGCAACAGTGGTCCCACTCCACAAAGGTGGTGCCACAATGGACCTCGGAAACTATCGCCCTATAGGCCTGACTAGCCTGGTATGCAAAGCTATGGAGCGTATCATCATGGAAATCATAAACAAAGACATTGGGAATCTCCAGACACTGGATCCTACCCAATTCGGCTTTGTTAAGGGCAGATCTTGCCTCTTGAACCTGGTCAACTTCTTTGAAACAGTTACCAAAGCCATAGATGAAGGGAAGGTAGTCCACACAGCCTACCTGGACCTCGCAAAAGCCTTCAACACAATACCCCACTCGGGCATCATAAATAAGCTCACCAGCTTAAATATCAACCCCTATGTCACAAGATGGGTTGCAAACTGGCTCATGGATAGAACCCACATGGTCAGAATTGCAGGTGCCATGTCAGATTCTAAACCAGTTACAAGTGGCGTCCCACTAGGCTCAGTCCTGGTACCTCTCTTGTTCGGTATATATTTCTCCGAGGTACAGGCTAACACGGGTGGACTATGGCTGACCAAGTTCGCAGATGACTGCAAACTGGGTGCCATAATCGACCCTCCGGCTGACACAAGCATCCTCCAAAAGGGTCTCACAGAGACGGATAACTGGTGCCAGAGCCATGGCCTAAAGCTAAATGCCAAAAAGTGCATAGTCATCCCCTTTGGGAAAAACAAAGTGCCCACAAATTACCACATAGGTGGTAATCCATTAAGTACGGAAGAAGTAATTAGGGACTTGGGGACCCAAGTAGATAGTAATCTCTCCTTTGAAAATCACGTTGCCAAAGTGGTTAGAAAGACCTTCTATATAACCCACCTTATCACGAAAGGGTTCACATCTAGATCAAGAGAGGTCACTGTGCCCCTCTATTCATCACTTATCAGGCCCATAATTGAATACAATGCCCCATTTGGGATGTACCTTACCTGACACCTGCAGCAACTGGAAAGACCCCAAAAGTACCTCACCAAGAGGATCAAAGTACTCAAACAGATGCCCTATGCAGTTCGGCTAAAGAAACTCCAGCTCTACTCAGTTGCGTACCGCCTACTCAGAGGCGATCTGTGTCTGACGTATAAAGCCATGTCCAACCCAGAATTAATGGACATGCTCCACCTCAGGAAATCCAAATCCCTTAGAGCTACACGCTCCAGGGACTTGAACCTCAGCACAGAAATAAATAGGACATGCTGGAGGGACAGATTCATATCCCAGAGGCTCCCCTCACTCTGGAACAAAATCCCAATCTATGTTAGGCAGAGCCCCTCACTGACCCTCTTCAAGAGAAATCTTGATGAGTGGATGGGAGATCGTAAGTTTACCCCTGGGATCTCTTCTGTGTCCCTGCTAGACAGAGGTACAGTAAACTAACCTTAATAGGGCTACCTTCTGTGACCTACTATACAGAGGCACAGTCAACTAATCTAAAAGGGTGGCAAAAGCCAAACACACTCTGGCTAGGCTTATAAATGCTCTAGGGCAGATAGCCTAGTATCAACCTATGAACCTATGAAGATCATGCCTCCTAAACCAGGTGGACTTCTTTGAGTAAGTTACCAAGGCTATAGACGAGGGAAAGGTGGTACACACAGCCTACCTAGACCTCGCAAAGGCCTTTGACACCATTCCCCATTCTGGTATTATAGACAAGCTCACCAGCCTGAACATAAACCCCTATGTCACAAGATAGGTTGCCAACTGGCTCACGGACAGAACCCACATGGTGAGAGTTGCGGGAGCTAGGTCCAACTCTAAACCGGTTACAAGTGGTGTTCCCCAGAGCTCAGTCCTAGGACCTCTCCTGTTCAGAATATACTTCTCAGAGGTACAGGCAAGCACAGGAGGACTATGGCTGACCAGGTTCACAGACAACTGCAAACTAGGGGCTATAATTGACTCTCCAGCTGACACAGACATCCTCCAAAAGGGTCTCACTGAGACGGATACCTGGTGTCAAAATCATGGCCTCAAGCTAAATGCAAAAAGTGCATAGTCATCCCTTTTGGAAAAAACAAAGGACCCACAAGCTACCACATAGGTGGTAGTACCCTAAATACGGAAGATGTAATAAGGGATCTGGGGACCCAAGTAGATAGTAATCAATCCTTTGATAATCACATTGCCAAAGTGGTTAGAAAATCCTTCTATGTGGCCCACCTAATCACAAAAGGGTTCGCATCCAGATCAAAAGAGGTCATTGTGCCCCTCTACTCATCACTCATCAGACCCATCATAGAGTACAATGCCCCATTTGGGATGTACCTTACAAGACACCTGCAACAGCTGGAATGACCACAGACGTACCTCACCAAGAGGATCACTGGCCTCAAACAGATGTCCTATGCAGCTCGACTGAAGAAACTCCAGCTGTACTTGGTTGCATATCGCCTACTCAGAGGTGATCTCTACCTGACATACAAGGCCATGTCCAACCCAGAATTGATGGACATGCTCCACATAAAGAAAACCATATCCCTTTGAGCCACATGCTCTAGGGATCTAAACCTCACCACAACAATAAATAGGACATGCTGGAGGGATAGATTCCTGTCCCAGAGACTTCCCATGCTTTGGAACAAGATTCCAATCTACATTAGGCAGAGCTCCAATCTACATTAGGCAGAGCTCCTCACTAACACTCTTCAAGAGAACCCTTGACGAGTGGATGGGAAACAGAACGTTTACCCCGGGGATCACTTCAGTGGCTCTGCTGGACAGAGGCACAAGAAACTAATCTAAGGGGGTGGTGAAAGCCAACACATTCTGGCTAGGCTTATAAATGACTTCAGACAGATAGCCTAGTACCTACCTATGAACTTAATAGAAAACATTTTTCATAAGTATATGCTCCGTTAGACATAACAAGAAAGTATTGAACCTAGGACTGTATATGGAAGCTTTAGTAAGCTAATAATCAAGCGCCATGAGTCCAGCTCAATGTGGGATGTTTGTACATAAGGCAGAGACATCTAATGTGCATAATAACCAACCTGCTTCGATCTGAATGTCACTAATGATGTTAAGGAACTGAGTTGTGTCTTGTATCCGCTAATGCACATGTATCAATAATGGCTTTAAATATTTAGTCAGAAAGGAGGAAAGAGGTTCTGTTAACGAACCTCTGCCAGAAACTACTGGCCTACCTGGAGGTTTAAGATAGTTTTTATGTATTTTGGGTAGCATATAAAATGTTTGTCTGGTGGGGTTTACCACCGACAAATGATATCTAATCTCTCTTGAAATGGTGCCCTCCACAAATGCCAATAGTAAAAACTGATCAATTCTTGTTTAAAAAGTGAAGTTGGATCAAGGTGCATCAACTGATAATATTTATGATCCGATAGTTGTTGAACAGCCTCATTATTATACATGTCCCAGTTCCAAACCACTACTGCCCCACCCTTATCAGCCTGACTAATGACAATATTTTGATTTTGACGCAATTCCTTCAAAGCTGAGCACTGAAGGCTTGTCAAATTATCTGAATACCTAGGAGCATAAGAACTTTGTGAAAAATGTAAATCTTTCAAAACAAAATTTTGAAACATAGCTACTTACTTGTTATGAGAGGCATAAAGGAAGACGCTCTAAACTTGAATTCAGATGATTCTGAAACAGTATGTGTTTTGTCTGCAAAAAGTAATTTCAAATTTATATTTCTACAAAAAGCAATCACATCCTGTGCAAAAAAAATGTTCAGAAACCACAAAATTAGGAACAAAACCCAAACCCTTATCCAACAATTCACATTCATGTTTTTGTTAATTCGGTAGTAGAAATATTATGAACATTCTGACCAATATTTATTTGCATATTAACATGGCCAGTATCGACTTCAGATCTGTACTTCCTACACCTGCTTCCTTCCACCCCTTCTAGTTCCCCTAAAGGGAGATCCACAATACCCCTCTTATTAGGAAGAGAACTTGAGGGTGTAGTACTTTCATTGTAGTTGATGAAAACTCATCAGCTGAGGTATCAGAAAAGTTTTTGGGTCTTTTAAGAATAGACCATTTCCTTTTCTGTTTAAAATTTGTGTTAGGGGTAAATTTTGTATCACTTAACTGGATTGATTTTTTGAGCTGAAACGGTTTGCCCATAGAATAGTCTTTGGTATCATGCTGACATTTCTTAACCATCCTAAGCTTAAGTTCCTTTTCCACCACCATTAAACCACTCGAAAGTGAAGAAATGTGTTCTGAATAGCTAGATTTCCCTTGATAGGATTTAACCTGATCACACAAATCCATAACTGAATTAGGGAGAACTGAAATCCTACGTTCATAAAATTCTGTCAATATCTTGACAAAAGCCATTGAGGCAGATTGTTGGGCTTCATGCCACTGTGTAAGTAATATTTGATCCATCCCTTTCACAAAAGGTTGTACCCTAACTCTAAGTCCCCTAGGTGAAATATTTTTATTTAAATAAGCTTTAAATAACCTCAAATGCCATATATGTGTCCTTAACTCTTTCATATCTCCCAAAAGTCAATGAAAAAGATCGCTACAAGTATTGGACTTTGACAGATTATTATGGTCCATATTAGATAAATGGGAAAAAAGAATCAAAAACCAACAAATCATCTTTGTCAGCTGATAGACCCTTAAAGATCTGAATAAGATCCATATTCAACACAAAAACTGACAATACTAGGACAGCTGATATAGACTTATTTTTTAATTTCCATCACTATTGGTGCAATGGGGTCTACTTTAGAACAGCAAACGATCAGATGATCGAACGCTGTTAGTTCGAACACTACATGTCGAACCAGCAACATAGTGAACACCGAAACAGCGAATTTTTTCCCAGGGAAAGAAATCGCTGGGCTGGCCATTCAGGTTGTGCCATTTCCTCCACTGTAGTGTGATCTCGGAGCTGGTATATTTAAGTAGGGGGGTGTAGCCCCCCACTTTATTTAGTGTTTAGTGGGGTTTTTTTTGTTTTTTTTTGGGAATAGAGATTTTTTTCCATGGGAAAAAAAAATTGCTGTTCGGGTTGTTCGCTGTTTTGTATATTTAACATTTAGGGGTTGATATAACAACATTAGCTCATCTGATCATTTGTTGTTATAATATAGACCCGGAGCAATGACTCCAACATATATAATCAGAAACAAAAAATGTTATGATATCCTATCTCGCCATAACTCTTGCAGGTTGGGTTCGGAGCCATTCACGGCTCCAACTCGGCCGAATACTAAAGCGCAAGAGCTTCCACTGGCTCGAGGCTAACCCCTTTCCCATGATGCTCTGGACCACACCCCTAGATCTTGTTTGCCACTCTAGCTATTGAGAAGTGTTCCTGCTGGCTCGTTGGCTAAGTATAGTTTTTTTCGCATTCTTTTTGTCTAAAGTTTCTCTCTCTTTGCTACCTTTCTTCCAGATAGTTAGTTTTCGTGTTTTCTGTGTCAGGCCCTTATAGTATTTAGTTTTTCCCTTCCCAGCTACTAGTGAGAGTTCCATTTAACTTAGCGGGCTCTTGCAGCCCGTTTAAGTTAGAGGGCCACTTCCCCTTAGGTTTAGAATCCATTTTAGTTAGAGAATTCTTATACCTTTCCCCTTCTTTCTTCCTGCTTCACCTCCTTTAAAAAAATGGTATTTTTATATTTGTATCTGTATCCTTTTGCCTGTGATTTATAGTGGTAGTTACAGTTTGTTGTGTGTTTTTTTTCCAGTTATAGCCTTTGTCTTAAATTAGTTTGTCAGTCAGTTAATTTGCTTGGCTGTAGTGTTAGACAAGTTGTCTAAAGATAAGGAGAAGGAACCCAGGAAGCATAAGAAGTCAGGGTTCAAGAAGTACAATAAATGCACTCAAAAGATGTCTCTCATGGATGGGCACACAAGTTGCGTTTACTGCCTTGGTGCCATCCATTTACAGGACCCCTGCACCATTTGTCATGCATTCAGTAGCAGGGTGCTCCATGAGAGAAGGAGTAAGTTAATGGCAAGGGGATTATTGAAAGGGTCCTTTCAGGAAACTTTAGATAACCAGAGCTCCAAATCTTCTTCCCCTTCTTTATCCCACACTAAATCACAAAAAAGACCGGCTTCTACTGCTCCAGTTTCGGAGCCACCAAAGAAATTGATTTTATTGGAACTGAGGGCTCTCGATTCTGACAAGTCTGGAACCAAGGAATCCTCTTTGGCGTCTAGAGTGTCCATGGAGCCAATAGAGATATCAAGGAGTCAGTCTCCTTTATTGGTGCCGATATCTCCAACACTGATATCTCCTATATTAGAGAGAGGCAGATGTCCTTTCTTGTCCACCCGTTCTTCGAGGAGTTTATCTGATGATGATGTGGAGCGGGTAGTGAAGAGATTGCTCCGAACACTGGCCCTGGCTAAAATATTGTCATCTCCGGTCCCAAAGGAATTGGAGTCACATCATTCAATGCCTGCCATTTTGATCCATTCTTCGATCACCCTGGAGTCTTCGGAGCCAGAGAAATTGGATCTGATAGTAGTGGAACCGTCGGCACCGAGACCACCTTTGGAATCTTCGGTTCCTACTTCGACTCTGATGTCCTCATCTCCTTCTGACGTCGAGAAATCTAGGAGCCCACACTCACTAGTCGGGTCCAGGGAAGAGAGTTGGCACAGACAGTCATCCGATCTGACTCTATCTCTCGGTGCCTCAGATAAGTTGAGCTTGGCTCCTACTTCAGTTTCAGAGCCACCAGCATTTGCTTCGGAGTCAACTTTCTGTTTCTTCGGAGTGGAGAGTCCCTTTGGAGTGGGGTGGGGGGCTTTTGAATGGATGGAGAGGGTGCTGTCACCCCAGACAGCCCCACTCTCGGAGCCAACCACTTGTCCCTCCCAGGTGCCAGTGTTGATCTCCTCACCAATGCCCCCTCCCAAGCGTAGAGACCCAGAGCCTCAGGAGGCCCCTGCAGGTGGTGTTGTCTCTTCCAAAACTTCTCCAGAGTACCTCTCCAAAGTCCCTAGGGAGAGACTGTGCAAGAGAAAGCACATAGACTCCCCTGAGTCTGTCACTTCTGATACCAATTTGGATAACTCTGAGGGGTCATCACGGTCCGCCTCTGAGGATGTCTCTTTCTCCGACATCCTTGAGATCCTGAAACAGAGGGGTGGCTGGAAGTCCATCAACCCTTCAGAGGACAAAACGGTATACCTGGAGGCTTTTGGGTCTTGCCTGCCACCTCCTGGGTGACTCCCCCATTTGACCAACTATTGGGTGTCATTTCTCGTAAGGCCTGAACATCGCCTGATACAGTGGAGCCTGTTCTGAGGAGGCTTAACAAATTTATTACTGCCCCCTCAGAGAAGGAATTCCTGACTAAGGGTGTCCCTGTAGATGCGATGGTGGTGGTGGCAGTGGCCACTAAGAAGGAGGTATCAGAGACCTGCTTGTCTGTCCATCTTCCTAACAAGAAGTCTAGGACCATGGACAGATATAGAAAGCTCGCCTTTTCTTCAGTGGCCTTCACCTTACGTTCACTGAATTACTTTACCCATTTCACAAGACTTCAAAGGGATCTCCTGAAAGAGTTTGGAGATACCCTTCTTGGTGCTGTGGCTCAGGGGTCTTCAGACAAAGTATTCTCACAACTCTCCACCCTCAATTCCATAGCTGACTCCTCCATGAGACTCACTTCATATGTGGCTAATGGAGCGAGTAGAGTGGCAGCAACATGAATTTCCCTGAGGAAACATTCCTGGATGTGCCTTTGCAACTTTGCCAAGCCCTTCAAGTTTTCCTTTACCAATGCCCCCTTTGATGGTTCATCCCTTTTTGGACCAAAGGTGAAAGCAACTTTGACCAGGTGCGATCAGGACAGGAAGACCTTATCTGCCACTGGAGCCCATTTTTCTGCCCCATCTAGACTTTATCCCAAAGGTCAAAAGGGCAGAAAGATGTGGTTCCGCATGTCCCAAAAAAGGGTTTACTGATGCATGTGGTGACTCTTCCCCCAGGGGCAGAGGGGGAAGTTATAACGGAAGATGTCAACCTCATGGCGGGGGGGGGGTCCACAAAAATCAGGGCGACAGAGATAGTGACAGGCCCTTCCAGTGCTCCTGAAAGGAGGCCCACCTGCTCTTCTATGGAGGCAGTTGGGGGTCGATTGTCACTGTACCCAAATGCCTAACAATAAATCTCTCAAGACAAATGGGTACAAACAACTATATCCAGAGGCTATTACATACCATTTTCCATTCCCCCTCTGGTAAACCAGTCCTTACCAGATGTTCCACCCGGTCAAAAGGACTATGCAACACAAGAGATACCCTCGTTGCTAGTAAAAAGAGTCATCCAAGAGGTCCCCGCAGACCAAATGAGATCCGGAACTTACTTAAGATTTATTTATTTATTTATTTATTTCCAGTTTGATGACTGGAGAGGTCCACTGGGATCAAGGAGCCCAATTTCAGTGGAGGCCCAGGGAGAAAAGCTCCATATTACATAGTAAAAATAGTAAAATTAAGCACATTTTAATATTATATAGTAAAACTAAGCAAAGTATAACAGCAAAATAGATGAATGCACATTACATACTTACATGCTTACAGATCTGAGAAAAAATAGTACAGAGTTTAAGTTGTACAGAGGTTGAAAAACTAACATTTGTAAGATGGCAGTAAATAAGATTAATCCCAGGAAAGGGGAGAATACGGTGGGAAGTACATTAAGTACAATGAATGCATTCATGTAATAAGCAGGTTATGCAGGTAGAGTATAATTGCATTTCCAATTTTGGGAGAGGTAGGAATGGAGCTGGGCTTTAAAATGTTCAAAGTTTTCAGAGATTCTTAGAGAAGGAGGGAGAGAATTCCACTTTTTGGCTAAGGAGAAGGATAGGAGAAGCTGACCAGTGGGACGATTTGGTTTGTATACAGTAATTAGATTTTGGTAGGAAGATCTTAGAGTTCTGTGTGGGATGTATGATAGTAAGATGTTTGTTAGAGCTGGGCATTTAGTAGGTTTAAAAATAAGCTTGTGGGCTGTAGTGAGTTGGAGGTAGTCAAGGTAGTTGGGAAGCTCAAGCCAATTCAGCAGGTGGAGAGAAATACAGTGGTGGGTGAGGTATTTGGATTTGGTGGTGAATTTTGAGATTTTGTTGTAACAGATTTCTAGTTTGGAAGAAATAGAGGAAGATAGGTTGGTTAGTAGGGGAGCACTGTACAATAGAGATGGTAGTAAGCAGGTAGCGGCAAGTATTTGTCTTGTAGTAGGGGAGAGAAAGTGGGAGTTTCTGTAGAGCATGCCAAGTTTCTGATGTGTTCTTTTTAGTTCCAAAAAGGACAGGGGACTGGAGATCCATTCTAGATCTCAGCAAGCTAAACAAAGCAGTGAAGAAGTCAAAGTTCTGGATGGTAACTCTGCAGGCAGTATTCCCATTTATTGTGAAAGACAATTGGATGTGCTCAACAGATCTTCAGGATGCATACTACCATATAAAGATGGACAGGTGATCCAGGAGACACTTGTGCTTTTGGCTGGGAGCCAGTCATTACCAATTTCGAGCCCTCCCCTTTGGTCTCACTACAGCCCAAGAGTGTTCACCAAATGCACGGCAGTGGTCATGGCTCACTTGAGATGTCAGGGATTCCGTGTATTTCCATATCTAGACAACTGGCTCCTATCCACCACCACCAAGCATCTACTACATGAGCGAGAGATGAAACAATGTCACTTTGTGCCAGACTAGGCATCACAGTATACTTAAAAAAATCTGCCTTGTCGCCGTCTTAGCATATTACCTTCTTAGGCGCAGAACTGGATTCAAGAAATATGACTGCAAAACTTACTCCAGACAGAATACAGTCCCTTCATCAGCAAATCAGGATTTTGATGTCAAAGAAGAAAGTTCAGGCCAGATATGTTTTGCGAGTTCTGGGTACCATGGCAGCAGCTATTCTTCTAGTTCCCCTAGCATGACTACACATGAGGATCCTGCAGTGGTTGCTATTTGCTCAATGGTCAATGCAAGATTTCCTCTTTCACATCAGATTATTATCATGGATTCTTGCAGAAAAGATCTCCTTTGGTGGCTGCAGACAGACCAGTTGTGTCAGGGCCGACCCCTTGTCCTTCCTCAACCCAATGCAGTACTGACCACGGATGCTTCCAAGATCGGGTGGGGGGCATTATCTGGGGATGACAGTCCAAGGCCTATGGCAAGAATAAGAAAGCCACTTGCACATCAATGCTCTGGAGATGAGAGCGGTGCTCTATGCATTGCAGGCATTTCAGAACTCTCTACCGACAGTGACGGTTGCAATTCAGACAGACAACATGTCAGTAGTGTGGTACATAAACAAGCAGGGAGGAACCAAATCCTACCCATTATGTCGGGAGGCACAACGACTTTGGCAATGGGCGATCACTTCTCAATGCTTTCTGATAGCAATGCACATCCTGGGGAAATCCAATGTGATAGTGGACAAACTCAGGAGAGCTACTCTGTTGCTTCACGTGTGGTCCCTGAAAACAGAGATTGTGGAAGAGATCTTTCAAAAATGGGGCCAGCCTTGCTGCGACCTTTTTGCCACTGCCATTAATGCCAAATGCAGCAACTACTTTGCCCTCATTCCTTCTCTAGGGAAGTCACCAAGGGATGCACTGGTTCATGATTGACCCCTGGGACTGCTCTATGCCTTTCCCCCATTCCCCTTAAAACCCAAAGTACTTAAAAAAGCCAGCATGTGGAAAAGCAAGAGGATTCTTATTGCACCTTACTGGCCTCGACAAGTTTGGTTCCCTTTTCTCTGAATTCATTTGCTGGGGGAACCGTGGATTCTGGACCCAGTCCAAGACCTTTTGACCCACTCATCGGGAGCATTCCATCCATCCTTACAAACCCTCAAGTTGACCAATTCCATGCTTAGCCAGGTGTTACTCTTTTTCCTCTGCAGTGAGTCATATTCTGACCTCTTCCTATAAATCGTCCAGGAGGAGATTGTATTCGAGTAAGTGGAAAAAATTTTCATGCTGGGCTGCGGGACAGAACATAGAACCTTTTACAGCTCCTATTACCGCTATACTGGAATTTCTCTTTAAACTCTTTGACGAAGGAGCTGTAGTGGCGACAATCAGAGTTCAATTGGCAGCCATTTCTAATTTCCATACTGGGGAATTGGGAGCTCCCATTATGTCTCATAAGTTATGTAAAGCTTTCCTTAAAGGCACTTTTTTACTCAGACCCCCGATCAAAGAGTCCCCAGCTCCTTGGGACCTAAGTTTTGTTCTAAACTCATTGATTTCACCACCCTTCGAACCCGCATCATCTTGTGATTTGACGTTTTTGTCAAGGAAAACTCTCTTTTTAGTAGCCATAACCTCTGCCAGATGGGTATCGGAAGTACAAGCTATTTCTATTCATTTCCCTTATATCATTTTTCACAAGGATAGGGTATCCTTGAGAACTAATCCATCATTCCTTCCAAAAGTCTGTTCAGAGAATAATATAAACCAATCCATTGAATTGTCCGTGTTTTTTCCAAACTACAGAAACAAGGCAGAATATGGATTGCACCGGCTGGATTTACATAGGCAGCTACGCTTTTACCTTCATAGAACAAATGGCCTCAGGAAATACAACCAGCTTTTTGTGTCCTTTTCTGACAAAAAGAAAGGGCTACCAGTTTCCAAAGTAACTTTGTCAAAATGGCTGACTGATTGCATTTCTTTCTCTTACAGTAACAATAATAAACAACTGCCTAGGAAGATAAAAGGACATTCCACAAGAGGAGTCTCTACATCCTTGGCCTTTCAGGCAAAACTTCCTATAGACTTTATTTGTGCAGCTGCCACATGGGTGATAACTCATACCTTTATCACTCATTACAAATTAGATGTGACCTCCCGGAACAGGTCTTCCTTTGGATCCACTGTATTAAAGAGTATTTTCTCCTGAGCCACCCCGGGATTAAGGTGCTAGGGACTCTGTCTCAGCCTGCAAGAATTACAGCGAGATAGGACAACATGATATTAAGAAGTTATGTACTTACCATAACATTCTATGTTTGTTGTCCATCTCGCCTACATTCTTGGTCCCACCCTCCTACCCCCTTCCTGCGTTCCTGGAGGAATGAGAGGACAAGTCTATTCTTATGTACATAGTTATGATGATTTGGAGTCTCAGGGTTTTTTGTCTCATACCAAACATCTGTACTTGGATATATATATATATATATATATATATATATATATATATATATATATATTTTTTTTTTTCTGCTCTGTTTTTTTGGGTTAGTCTAAATCTTTCACTTGCAAACAAGATCTGGGGATGTGTCCCAGAGCATCATGGGAAAGGGGTTAGCCTCGAGTCAGTGGAAGCTCTCGAGCTTTAGTATTCAGCCGAGGTGGAGCTGTTCAACCTGCAAGAATTACGGCAAGATGGACAACAAACATAGAACATTATGGTAAGTACATAACTTTATTTCTTTCTTTTTTACAATATGACAGAAAAGAGGGCCTTCAATCTAATCCCCACTATATACCAACTAAGCAACATATAACCATATATTGCTATCTAAATTATTCTAAACAACATACATAAAGGCTAGTTTAATATATAAATATACCAATCCAGCCCAATCATATTATTATAAAAATCAATTAGTATATTAAATATAACAGCCGAATGTGGCAAAACTTGCAAGCCTCAAAATGATTGTAAATTTGATATCTTATTCTATGCAGAAACTGCCTAAATGTCAAAAAATATAAACTCATATGGACTATACAAAAAAACATTTACTATGTCGAGTCTTTTACCCAAATTGTCCTACTTTGTTTATGCTATTTTGTTCAAAAATAGTATACAAAGTCCGTTATCAAAAATATATAAACTTGTGAATTTAGTAATAACCCAAGACACTAAGATTCACTTAGCATTACTCATAACTAATACTAAATTCCCAATAATCAAAACAGATTGGGAATGACCCGGCCAATTATTTAAAAATTTGAGATAAAGGCCTAAAACTTGCGTGTCTTGATCATTCATATAATCTGAACCCAATAGCAAAAATAAACTTAGTCATCAACCAACTGGCCAGCTTGAAATTGAAAAACCAGAACACTCCTAATGCTAGGGTTCAAAGCACTTATTAACACTCTCAGCTGGACACCAATTTAAATATCCATTCACCCAAAAGAATTTTTTAAGGTAAATAATCTGACCAACTAAGTGTACAGACAAATAGAGGTCAAAACATGGCGTCTATCAAAATAGAGGGGCTGACACTACTTAAATTAACAAACACAGGCTGCATATATCTATTACATTGAGCCTAATGTACATAAAAAACAGCCTGAATCATTTAACAGTTCAAAACCCTTTTTAGTACTTTAAACCGGAAGCCAAATCAAATATCCATTCAATCAGAAGAACTGAGGTGAATAATCCGACCAACTATGAGTATAAACTTATAGAGGTCAAAACATGGCATCTTTCAAAAAAGAGGTGACATCATTTAAATTGACAAACACAAGTTTCATATATCTCTTGCATTGAACTTAATATACATAGAAAACTGCCCTAATATTTAGCAGACTCAAACAGTTGTGCAAGTAATCATACATATAAGCATACATTTAGTTATTAGTCCATATTCAACTTGTTGTTATTAGTTCCTGCAGAGCTGATCCAAAATGACCAACCTTGACACTTATAACTTGCAAGTTTAAACCAAAATGAAAACACCAGGTCTTCTTAGACCATATATAAAACATGAAGTGCACTATAGTAATTAGTCCATATTCTGTCTTATAAACCTGATCTCAAGCTGACAACCTTCACGCTTGGATTCTTCGTGCCTGAATTTGAAAGTGATGCAAAAAAATTCCAAACTTCTCAGTTAATTGGAAAAACAGAGACTCATAATCCCCTTTTACCTGCACAGAATGGCGAAGAAATTTTATTTTAATGTCCAAACAGACCCAAGTTGCTGGTTTCCTCTCGCCCACTCGTGCCAACAAAAGTAAAAGGTATTTGCTACACAAAGGGAACTTAGTCAGTATGCAAAAGAATGGAAAATGAAAAGGATTCCAAGATAACAAAATAAGTCAATCCCAATAGCACAGGCTGAAACTGATTACAGTCTTTAAACCAACAAGAGTAAATACACTGTAAATCCCAAACAGACTTTAGTTTGAAAACGCTGAAGTCACCTAGCCCGGCTAAAGATAATGCATACTTTGAAGCCCCAGATGTATCAAATGATGGAGCAAAAACTTAATCAAAGTCTATGAAGAAAACCAGCAAACCTGATGTTAAAAAATTCTTCAGTGGCGAGCAGGAAACATTATAAGCATATACCGAATCTCTTTCCCAGCAAATAGTTCCAAACCAAGGAGGCTGACAATAAGAGAAAAACACACTGGAAGGAACTTCCAACTCCCGATGCATACAATAAACTTTGTAAGGCTAAGCAAACCAGCCTGAAAGTGGAGCCATTGCATCGACAGCGCAGGAAACCAAAGATCGACAGCTGAATCCAACCCCTATGCAAGTACAGCAAGGTGCCAGGCCCAAAATGTAATGAATCCAAAAAATACAGCAGCCTGGTAGTGAGGTTTTGATCTCTAGAGCAAGTGGCATGGGGGGATTGGGATTTCTTTAGGTGTAGCATTTTTAACATAGCTGGGTCAGATATGGCTTTGTAAGTCAAGCGAAGATCACCTCTGAGGAGACAATAAGAGACTGAGAACAGCTGAAGTTTCTTGAGTCTGTCCATGTAGGGCATGTGTTTAAGGCCTAGGATCCTTTTGGTGAGGTACTTTTGTGGCCTCTCCAGCTGTTGTAGGTGTCTGGTCAGGTACATGCCAAATAGGGCATTATATTCGATGATTGGACTAATGAGGGATGAGTAGAGAGGGATGATGACCTCTTTCTTTCTGGATGCGAACCCTCTGATTATAAGATGTGCCACATAGGACTTTCTGGCTACAGTGGCAATTAGTTGTTCAAAGATGAAGTGGCTGTCAACCTGGGTGCCCAGATCCCTTATGGCCCCTTCAGTGTTTAGTGGGCTCCCATTGATGTGGTAATTTGTGGGAATTGAGTTTTTTCCAAAGGGAATGATAACGCATTTTTTGGCATTTAGCTTAAGGCCATGGTTCCGATACCAGTCATTGGTCTCAGAGAGGCCCTTTTGTAGGATGTCTGCATCACTTGGGGAGTTGATAATGACTCCTAGCTTCCAGTTATCAGCAAACTTGGTCAGCCAGAGTCCCTCTGTGTTGACCTGGACTTCTGAGAATTAGATGCCAAACAGGAGAGGGCCCAGGACCAAGCCCCGTGGGACTCCACTTGTGACTGATCGACAGTCTGACTTGGAATCCGCAACATTCACTCTGTGGGTCCTGTCTGTGAGCCAGTAAGGATTGATGCCTAGTTTGGTGAGTTTATCAATGATATCCGAGTGGGGAATGGTATCAAAGGCCTTTGCCAGGTTGTGATAGGCTTCATGCATTGCCTTACCCTTATCCACAGCCTTGGTGCCTGCCTTGAAAAAGTCAGCCAGGTTCAGCAGGCAGGATCTCCCCTTGATGAAGCCAAACTGTGTGGGGTCAAGAGTTTGGAGATTGCCTATATCTTTGTTGAGCAGGTCCATGATGATGCGTTCCATAGCTTTGCATACCAGACTCATCAGGCTAATGGGGCAGTAGCTCCCAGGGACTGTAGTTGCTCCCCCTTTGTGGAGAGGGATGACTGTGGCAGTGTGCCATTCGTTAGGGACAAAGCCTGATGTAAGGTTGTGATTGAACAGGGCACACAAGTGTGGTGCCAGTTCATTTTGTAGTTCATACAGGACATGGCCAGGGATATTATTAGGTCCCATGGATGCTGGATTCTTGGCTTTGGACAATGCAGCTTTTGCCTGTGCTGCTGAAATGGTGGGTACCAGACTTTCTTCTGGTATTGTGATAGGGCCTTTGGGGGAGGAGGGGTAAGGCTGGCAATGAATCTGTTGGCCAGTATGTTAGCTATATCTGTTGGCTCAGTATAGGAGGTACCATTGTGCAATAATTCGGAGCAAATCTGGGTATTGTCTTGGAGGTTCTTGATATAGCTATAGAAGGCTTTGTGGTTGTTTTTGGTATCAGCTGCAATTCTGCCTTCATAGCTGGCTTTAGAGGATTCGATAAGGGATCTCAAATTTTTGTTGTGTCTGGTAAGGGAGTTTTTCCAATCTTGTGACTTTGTTTTTTTCTGCAACAGTTTCTTCCTTCTGTTGTAGAGTTTATTGATGGCTGGGGATCACCAGATTGGCTTCCTTTTTTTGGAGAAGAGTGTCTTGGTTCTATTTGGTATGGCAAGATCCATGCATTTGTATACATGCTCGTACAGTGCATTGGTGTATGATTCGGCAGTCATGCAGCTATTTTCCATTGGCATGGGTGCTGAGAAGTTAGCCACCTCTGTTTTAGGAGCCCAAAGTCAGCTTTGGAGAAGGTTTTCAGGGTGGTCACCTTAGCGGGGGAGAGTAGGTGGGATGGAGATTTCCATGCTGATCAGTTTGTGGTCAGATTTAACCAGGGAGGAGTTGACTATGGGTGTGGAGCAATGATCTCCCATGTTGGTGATAAGGTCGAGGATGTTGCTTCCTCTAGCAGGGTTCAGAATAAGCTGGTCCAGGGCATTGGAACTGATAAATTCTAGGAAGCATTGGGCCTGTACATTGGTACTAGAATAGTTTTCCCAGTTGATGGAAGGGTAGTTGAATTTGCTCAGTTTGAGAGAATTGGGTTGGACCTTGATAGATTCCAAGGTGCTTAGGAAGTTGGAGTGAGACTCAAGGGACATGGTTGGGGTTCTGTAGCAGGCTATGACTTGTATCGCCATCTTATCCAGTGTTAATTGTACCTTAAGTATCTCAGTTGCATTATGCTGGGCTGTACCCTTTATGAATATGGAGACACCACCGCTTTTGGAGCTTCTGGACGTATTCTGGGGCTGAAAGGTACAGAATGAGTTGTAGCCTGGGAGTGCAGGGGTGCTTTCTGCCTCTTTAAACCAGGTCTCCATTACAGCACAGATGTCGACATTCTCCATTTTGAGGAGAGCTTTGAATGAGTGCATCTTGAGATTTAGACTTCTAGCATTGAGCAGCATGACAGCCAGATTGTATTTGTTTGTAGCTGTTACGGTGGAATTTTGGTCTTTGGAACACTGCCTAAAAAAGGCACTATAGGGGTGGCAAGAGCCTTAGCCAGTAACCGGAATCCCAGGGGAGACAGATGCAGACCGTCTCTGGCAAAGCATCAAGGTCTGTCAATCATGTCATCCCGAACCCAACCTGCAAGAATTACGGCGAGATAGGACAACATAACATTTTTTGTTTCTGATTATATTTGTTGGAGTCATTGCACCAGGTCGATATTATAACAACAAACGATCAGATGATCGAACATTGGCAGACAGATACTAGATCCCTGTAGAATGGCACCAGAAATGTAGCCAGTTGTTGAAGTTAATCATTTTCTGCTCATGCGGTGGTGGTGCTGCAGTAGCATTGTCACCTCACAGTAAGTCGCTGTCTGGTTCGATTCTCAGCTAGAGCGTCTTCTGTGTGGAGACATGCGTGAATGGGCGTACCTTCATTGAAGGTTGTGCATCAGGGCTGGTAACTCGGCATGTAAAAATCAACTACCAATCATTAGCGGACCGGAGTTCCGCTGTGGTGACCCCTAGCCGGGAAAAGCCGAAAGACACAACAACAACAACAACAACAACTGTGGTATTATTCTGGGTGACAGTAGAATACTGCTCAGGGCTAGGATCATACCTGCCTGGGCCACAAAAGCCAAGAGTTCCATCACATCTCTTTTCATGTAGTCCAGGGAAGTATGTCTCAGGTCATACACACCCACATGGACAATGACTGAGTCATATGTGGAGTGACCTGAGTGCATGTAATATGTGGCGGATCCTGGCACCTGATGGACAACTGACTATCACCTTCTCCTTGCCCAACCTAGTAAGTGGGACATCAGTGTGTCTCACTATTGAGTCTCCTATGATTAGTACATTAAGGGCTTAGGTTGAGGGGCCCCCTGTAGTGGTGAGCTATGTGTTCTGAGGTTGACGTGTTGTGGTGGTCGACTGCGTTTCTGTCTCAGGGGTCTTCGTTGTTTGGGTAAACTGCAGCAACTCAGTACCTCTTATGGATATCAGAGACCTGAGCACAATCCCACTTAAAAAAATTATATCATCCTAGAGAGTGTGTCCCCAAAGGAAATTTCCTCAAAAGGAACATCTGGGATAATAGATTCCTCCTCCTCTGACCCAAAGTCCAAAGGAGAAGGAATTTGAGTAGAATAAGTCAGGGATTCATTATAACAATCCAACTCATCCTCTGAACAATCCTGTTATCTAGGCCATTTAAAGGGAGTAGAGGACCAAGGACGAACAGGAACCAAAACCCCTCGAGGACTTTTAAGGACATTAAAGCAATAAATAACCCTTGAGTGTCGGCCTGCCACTCACATTGTGGATCTGTAGGAACAGAAGAAATATGTTTTTTTTTTTTTTTCTTTTTTAAAGGAACTTCCCCTCCAAAAAACTGAAAAGGCTCAGACCTGGGACAGCAGTCGAGAACCATAATAGGAAATTCTTCCCCAACTAAAGGTTGAGCAACTCTCCTAGGTTCCTCAGAAAAAAATCAACCGTGGTCCCCCCCTAAATGTCCAAGATGGACACCTGCAAAACCTCTCAGGACATGCTGCCAGCCAGACCCTCACCGGCCTATGACACGGTTGCAGTAGAGTAATCCAACAAAACAGCTGGGTGAGCCTCCATGTTTTTAATAACCTTGGGAGAAACACCTGGCTGAGGCTGGACAGTGGAAAGTTCCAGTTGTATCTTTTTCACCTTCTTCTTCCCTAATGGCTGACCCTAAGGGTGGGATATTCCTCCCACTGTATTTTTAGTGAAAAGCTTAAGATGCTGGTTCTCAAGATACAAGGAAAGGGAATAAAGTCTACTGTGAAGGGTTTTCAGAACAAATACATGACAAATAGAACAAGACGTATGGTCATGAGAGGCTCCTAGGAAAAAAAGACACTTATCGTGGCGGTCTTTATAGGGAATCTCCTTAGCAGCACTAAAAAAAAAAAACAAGAAAAAACAAACCCTCCAACAGGGTACTTATCTGCAACTGCAAAGCAGTCAGAAAGCAGGCGTAGGTAGTCCCTGGATATTGAAAATGCATTCAACTGGCAGAAAAGGATGCAGGAAAACATACCAATGGTGAAAAGAAATGTTCGGAACTGGCAGCAAAGAATTTCTATTTATGGTAGGCCTCAGTGTCACTTTTATGCCCTATGCTATGCAAGGAGAATTTGGGTGATGTTTGGTGTACCTTTTAAGTAAGCAACAAGTAGTTTTTGGTAGACTGGCTGGACATTCGGGCTTCCGCAGCAGGGAATCCCATATGATAATGAATACTGCAGCAGTGAATGTAAGGACATTTAATAGAAGTACGGATGGAAGCATTGCACTGCATGGCAACTAGCTGTGGAAAACTGGAAAATAGGATGGTGAATGACTAGTCAAAGTAACCACAGGATAAATAAAAATAATAAAAGACATGAGGGAAATCATGGCAAAGATGCAAGGAGGAAGAGGAAGAAACCACAAAAAAGGGCAAAGAGGAAAAGGAACTCATGAAAAGGAGGAGACCAGATTGTACAAGGGAGTAGGAAAGGAAGGGGCATAAGGAAAGTGGAAACGAGGAAAGAAGAAGAGTTAGCCAAGGGACAAATGGATAACAAAATGTTTAACTACATATGGAGAAGAGGTGAAAAAAGATATTGGGGCACTGAAAAAGGATGAATGCATCTACAACAGAGCACAGTGAACACAATAATTTCTTGGTGTTTGCATTTTCTAAGGAAGGCATGACTATATCATGGAAATGGCAGAAGGTACAGAATGGAGCAAATCAGACAGTGTGGATGTATTAGCAGAGAAGAGTTAGTGGAAGGCGTGTTCAGGCTTGGTTATATAACTAAACAGCAACAGAAAGGCATTTTTGTTATTTTTTTATCACAGTTTATTCATGAAACATCAAAATGGCTATTGTTTTATTTAAATATACACAAGCTATTTCATGCTAGTTTATTTGTTAGCTTTCTTTTTTTCCCACTTTCTATTAATTTTTATTGTTGCGTAAATGGGAGTGCCTTCGTTGAAGGTTGGGTATCGAGCTGGCACCTCGGCATTTCGTAAAAATCTACTGCCAATCATTAGCGGACCGGCGTTCCGCTGTGGCGACTCCTTACCGGGAAAAAGCCGAAAGACTAAGAACAACATGTATAAACTATTTACTGCCTAGATTTACCAAAGTTACGTGTTCTTGATTGTTTCTTGTATTGCTTGTAATGTGTTTTTGTAATGGAGCTTTTCAACGTGGGCCTCCGCTGAAAAAGGGCCACTGGCCCAGTTGGACATCCTGGTAAACAAATGTAAAGTAAATAAATAAATAGACAATCTGGAGTACCCACTGCAGCATTACAGGAAATGTTTTAAAGGAGCCTTTGCTGCCACCTACTGGACAGATACTGCACTAGACATGAGTCTAAACCTCAAAGAATTGTTCAGAAGATTTCTAAACAGCATTGGTTGTTCTGCTACACACATGACTAAATTGGGCAACACATACTTTTGTTTTTGTACTTAGCACCCAGGCAGAGCCTTGACTCCATGAAATTCTTGATTAAATAAATACCATAGAATAGATTACCAATAATCTTAAACATGCTGTCTATGATATGTAAGGCTTAACACTGCGAAAAGTAGCATGAAACATAAAATGCCAAGACAGGCACTGCCTCACTTTTTCATTTTCTTTCTGAGGATTAATAAATCATAAGGATAAGAAGCAAGTGAAAACTCACAGTAGTTATAGGTGAAGTCTTCCCTGTCATTGCTACATTAAAATATTTTAATAAATAATACACCAAAGAGAATAGCTGTTGCCAGACTTAATTTTATGCCATAATATGCCTTTGAGTAACTAGAGTTGCAAAATACAAGGTAAGTTAGTTTCTACAAGTCCCAGGTGAATACTTTTGTCATAGCATGTGAAGTGGACCAGCTGGAATGACCAAAATATGAAATGGTGACACAGGGAAAACTCACCCAAAGGAATGGTGGCATAAAAGTATTTCCTTTTTTATCTAGAAGAGTGAAGCATCAGAGACTAATTAGACAGTAGTCTGTGTGAGGAAGAGTCACCACACGGTGGCTAGAATGACTTTGTCACATAAAACTTGTTTTACATTCCATTTTAGCTTCCTCACTACTTGTCCATCAACGTCCGGTGTGTAGACATCTTAAAGCAAAACATTTTAAAAAGGTTAACAGGTTCTCTAACTGGAGCTTTGAGGAGGAACATAAGTGATCAGTGAAACATGCAAGCGAGAGTATGAGCAAAAATCTGAGCTCTGATCCATTTATCTAACTGTAAGGGAAAAACAAGAGAAATTATTTCTGATATCCATGTTACTGAAAACAGATGGTGAAAGGACAAAATTAGTTTTTCAGAAGCAGTGGGAAGTGGAGATTGGAGAAGATGGCTCATGTGAATAAATATTGTTGAGGGCTCAGAAAGAATACCACCACTGACGGTAACAACCACAGCCAAAAGGGCTGCTCCACGATCACGGAAAATGTGACTTAGGATTATGTTAGCTGCAATGAGGAAAATACCTAATTCTTGACTAATTTGCATGTCTTTAAATCAGTTTTGTGTGATAAGCATCTCTAGCAATCCATGTGTTAGCACAGGAACCCCATCATTTATTCTCTTACACATATGCAGACATTCCAAGACACATGCTCTCAAACATACCTCATACTCATCCCTGAGCTGATGGAATGTCCCTGATGTATCGTTATATTTTTGTCTCTGCCCTCAGAAATCACTGATCCTTACAGTTTAAGTCTTCTTATTGTTTGTAAGGTGTCTCCACCATTGTGCCTTTTTTAGGTAATGTCCCAAAGACAAATCTTCCAACATAAAAGATCTGTCAAAAAGCAAATTGAAGGTCATGCTGCTTAATGCTAGGAGCCATAACCTGAAAATGCACTCACTGGAGGTTCTCCTCGCACTGGAATATGACATCTGTGCAGTCACGGAAACTTGGTTCAAGGCTGTGGAGAGCACCCCTGCCTTACCAGGTTATACCTCATTCCACATATTCTGACCCCAAAATGAGGTTGGGAAGACTAAGGGTGGTGGGGGTTCTATCTTCATTGAAGACAAGCACACCTCCAGACTGGTATTCCAGCATGACACACTAGAACTACTCCAGGTGCAACCGACAGTTGGCAAAACACCCATCCAAGTTATAGCCAACTATAGGCCCCCTCCATAACTCAGGACACACACTCCTCCTACCTGGACTTACTTAACTCCATGAAGGTACCCCCTAACACCCTGATCCTTGGTGACTTCAACTACCTCACCATAGACTGGGTGAACTATTCCTGCACTAATGCAATCACTCAATGATTCCTTGACTTCATCAGTTCTAACACACTAGACCAGCTCGTCTCATCCCCCACAAGAGGAGATAACATTCTGGACTTGGTTCTCACCAACATGGGTGACTGCTGCACCACTCCCATAGTAAGTTCTTTCCTGGTGATATCAGATCATCTGTCTGTTTCATTCAAGGTTTCAATCCTGCCCAAACACCCCCCCCCCCAACCATAACCAAGCTAAACATTTTCTCAAAAGCTGACTACAACCTCCTAAGGGAGGGTATCAGTAGCTTCACACTGCTGCCCCCTCACAAGATACAGACAACTGTGCTGAACAGTATGCCAATGTAGTATACAAGCATCTGTACAATTGTATGGATTCAGCCATACCCAACGAACTAAAACCTGCTCCTCAAAGAAACACAAACCTGTCTGGTGAACATCCTCTATCAACAGACTTTACAACAAAAGGAAGAAACTGTTGCCCAAGAATAAAAAGGAACAAATTCCAAATTGGAAAAACTCCCTCCTTAGCCTCAACAAGCAAATTAGATCACTAGTGGAAACCTCCAAAGCCAATTAAGAATCAAAACTAGCTTCCGAAACAAAGGGAAACCACAAAGCCTTCTTCAGTCACATCAGGAGCCTCCATGCCAAAGCCCAGATTTGTTCCAAATTAGTACTTAATGGTACCACTTACACTGATCCTGTTGACTTAGGGCCGGATTCACGAAGGCTTACACGGAGTCTAAGAGTAGTGTAAGACTCCATGCAGCCTTCGCGATCCAGGAACAGCCCAAAGTCCGTGTAAGAGTCAGGCTAAAATGGCTCTTACACGGAGTGGGCGTGGCTAAGCTAATCAGCCCACTTGCAGCCGAATAGCATGCAAATGAGGCTGATTAGCGATCCAGGAAGCCAAGAACAGCCCGTGTAAGAGCCGTGTTAGCTGCAGAAATGTACTCAGTTGACAACTGAGTACGTTTCTACAAACACGGCAATGGAGCCATGTCAGCTCCAAATAAAGGGTGCACATGTTATAGGCAGCATGCCAATGGCCAAATATGTGGCCATTGGCAAGGTAACCCCATGCAAAAATATTAAAAATATATATATTTTTTTCGGCAATTGCCGATGTGTAAACCCAGCGCAGCCCCGCGCAAACGGGCTGCACTGCATAGAACATAAAAACGAAGGTTTTAAACCTACAAATGTAGGTTTTATGCAATACATGGAATGTCAATGGAGGGATCAGCAGAGCAAAACCAACATGGCCACCGTGTAGTGGTTGTCAAGGGGGGAAGCTAAGTCTAAGAGATGTAACTAAGCATTAGTAGGCAATCTGATGCAAATGAGGGTAAGGATACTGAATTCCACTGTCACATAGCAAATGAGCACATTCTGAGTAGTGTAAGAGTTACAGAAGGGGGAGGAACAGAGTAGGAGATAGGTGACATCACAGGGGGGAATGGTAGATAGGGATGGAGTTCATTGGAAGGTAGAGTTACATGACAGATGTCAGACAGATATCAAGGAAGGAGGTGTGCCACTAAGTAAACATGAGAAAGTCAAGAAATGGAAGGTGTACACTGTTGCCTACACCAAAGTTTCTTGCTGGACGTGTATGCGCACGTGTGCGCCATGAAGCAGTAAGGCGATGTGCGCGCGTGTAAGGCAGTGTGCGTGTAAGGCAGACTCAGCATGTGGGAGCGTGTTGGGAGATGTTTAACACTGTTTGCGCGGGCGTGCACGCGTTTAAAACCGAATAAGCAGATTTAAAACTGTGTAAGTATGTGTGCGCGCGTGTAAGCCACTGTGAGCGTGTTTCTGCTGGTTTGCACACGGCTCCACCCTGAGGAAACAGAGAGGAAAAAGGAAGCAACAGATGTACTAGGAAGTTAGCAGGGAATACTGCTGGAGCTAGCAGGTGAAAACAATTAGATGCAGGCAATTACACAGGCAGAATAATAGGCCAGCCCAGCACTTAAGGCTCTGCAAACAGCAGTACAGAATGTTTCTCTCAAGAGACACTGCAAGACAGGAGTTAAGTTATCAGAAGTGAAAACTGAAAAAGCTGAACTCAGAGCAGAAATGTTAGGGGCTGCCATAGCTGTCATAATGAGACATAGGCGACTTGCTGAGGGTGGTGACAATGCAGATGGTGCCAGACAACCCGCAGTGAGGAGACGGAGAAGAGTGTACAGGCCCAGGGTCACCTACCACGGGTTACATGAGCTGGAGATAGTAGAGTGCTATAGAGTGGACAGAGACCTCCTGCAGCAAATAGTGGAGCTGTGCAGGCCACGCCTCACATACAAAACCAACAGAGGGGAACCCATCCCAGTGGAAACCAAGGTATGTGTTGGCCTAAGAATACTAGCAACAGGTACCTTCCAGAGACCAACTGGCGATATGATGGGGATATCACAGGCATCAGCTTCCAGGGTACTGCACCAGTTCCTGGATGCCATGTCAGCACATGTCGGTGATCATGTATACTTCCCCAATGCCCGTGAGGTATTGGCCAGCAACATGCGTCTCTTCCAGCAAATAGCGGAATACCCTGAGGTATGCAATAGACTGCACGCACATATGCATCAAAGCACATGCCGGTGAGCGGGGTAGGGCATACATCAACCACAAGGGCTTCCCCTCCATCAACTGCCAGGTCGTGTGTGATGCCCAGGGCATAATAATGAATGTGTGTGCTGGCTGTCCTGGGAGCTACCACGATTCCCACATCTGGCATTTGACACAGCTGTACCAGACATTTGCCAATGGGGACATCCCGCACGGACACCTAGTGGGGGATGCAGGATATGCACTGGAGCCGTGGCTGATGACACCCATCAGAAACGCACACACACCTGAACAGGAATGCCATAATGAGGCACACGCACAAACACGTAATGTAATAGAGCGTGTGTTTGGGCTGCTCAAGTCACGGTTCCGGTGTCTGGACACATCTGGTGGAGCCTTGCAGTACACACCAACTACATGTACCCAAATTGTCATGGTATGTGCTATGCTACATAATATGATCTTGTGAAGACAGCTGCAGCAGGACCAGCATAGGGCTGGGCCAAACAGCCCCCCACCATCGCCAAGGCCACCACAGGCACAGCGTGACTCGGAGGAGGAACAACCTGAGCCTGCCCCAGTAGGCAGAAGGAGGCATGCCCAGTATGCCCTGGCCTTGGCAAAGAGGCAACGCATAGCACATACATTGGCTCAGTAGGAACCTTGGGAATGATACCCCTCTCTGACTCACTCATATAGTAACAGGGATGCCTAACGTGACACAACCTGCTCACAAACATGTACAGGAAAGTGTAATATGTGCATCCGACAGAGGCAGCCCTGCAGCACCACCTGAGGCATGAATGCTATGTGTTAAGTAATGTAACACCAAGTACCATATGCACACCTGAGGACCCCGACTAGCATCCTACCCTCAACAAGCAGCATGCCACAACATGACAACGAGATGATGAAGTGCAAAAATTGACTGAAGTATTGCAGTTAGGCAAAGGGGACCCAATGTGTGCCAGTCTGGGATGACATGCTGAGCATGACATGATGCACCACCTGCTAGGACTGGCGTGCACCTATCAGTGCAGGCCGTATGGATACTGGCAAAGGCTGTTGTCACGCACAGTGTGCCCTGAATAGGTAAGGCTCAAAACACAAACCTATCTCCATAGGTACCAGAAGGGATAAGAATAAGATAAGGGATAAGTTGAAACAGCAAGATGCATGCAGTCTAAGCTCACCCAGTATGGAGAATGTTGATAACTGTGCTGTAACAGAAGTCTGAGGCAAGGCTCACAACAGCACCCTAACACTACCAGGTTACACCTCATACTGTGCTGTACATCCTCAAAACTTGGAACAAGCTACAAAAGGAGGGTGACTAGCAAGAATTGTCAAGGATAACCACACCCCCATGTTGGTACCACCACAAAAAGCAGCATGGACTAGCCATGCTCAAGTAACAGTGGCTACAACTGCCCCCCAGTTTATAGCCTGCTACAGACTACTGGCCCAACACCAGGAACTGCATCCGGCCCATGCTGGAATACATGAATATATCAAGTCCTCCAAACCACATTATATTGGGCGACTGCAAATACCCAGACATATAGACTGGGAGCATTATACCAGCTGCAACAGTGTAGGACAAAAGTTCATCAAATCCACAAACCAAAAGGCCCAGGAACAACGTACCACCCCCACAAGAGGGGTAAGCATACTGGATGTGATAATCAGCAACATGGGTACGGGATGTCAAGATGAGAAGTGTATTGCTCACTGGTAAAACCAGACCATATATGCTTGGGATGTCATGCTTGACAAGCCATGCAGCTGCCCTTGGGATGGCCTGCACCTGTTACCCCTGGGCGTCTGAATAGTGGATAAGGCCTTTGCCACCTCCATACAGCCTTTTGTAGGCAAGGCTGAAAAGACTGACCCACCACCCGAGAAAACATAAGTGGGAAGAAACATAAGGGAAATGCTGACCAATGCCAGATGTGTACACCCCAATATGCATGCTCCCGAGGCCATCCCCAGAATAGAGAACATCGATGTCTGTGCAGTGACAGAAACCTGCTGCAAGGCTCCTGACAGCACACCAGCACTACCAGGTTATACCACGCACCATGTGTCATGGCCCCAAAACCTGGAACACTACATAAAAGGAGGTGAGTATCCATAGGCAGCACAGACACCCATACGTCCAGGTAACTGACAATGCACAAGGCAGTGGAGTTCACCCATGTGCAACTAACTGTAGGCAAGACTGCTGTGCAGTCTGTAGCATGCTACAGACCGCACTCTCACACACAATAACCCCCAACCGTCCTGAAGACACTGGACAGTATGAATGTCCCACCAAATACCAAACAAGGTACCACGAAATACCACATAGGTGGTAAACCATTATGTATGGAAGGAGTAACCAGGGACCTAGGGACACAAGTGAACAGTAACCTGTTATGTGACACCCACATTGCCAATGTGGCTAGGAAGACTGTCTACATGTGACACCGTATCAGGAAAGGAGTCACATCTACGGCAACAGAGGTCACTGTGCCCTATACTTTACCCCAATCACACCCATAATCCAGTACAATGCCTCATATGGGATCTACCTTACCTGACACCTGCAGCAGTTAGAAAGACCTCAAAGGTACCTCACCAAGAGGATAAAGTGTCACACATATATGTCATATGCTGCCTGGCTGTAGACACCCCAGCTGACTCCAGTCACAGACTGCCCACACAGAGGCATTGCATGCCTGTTGTAGGAGGCCATGCCCAACACAGGAGTAATGGACATGCTCCACCCCAGACAACACATATCCATTGGAGCTGCGAGTGAGAGATGTCAACCTCAACAAATAATGAAATAGGATGTGCGGTGGGACAGATACATAATCCAGAGGCTCCCCACACCCTGGACCAGAATCCCACTCCATGTTAGGCAGAGCCCCTCACTGACACTGTTCAACAGGAATCTTGCCAAGTGGATGGATGATTGTAGAGTTACAGTGGGGGTCTTCACTGTGTCATGTCCAGACAGAGGCACAGCAAAGCAAATCATAAATGGCCATAATATCCACATAGCAAGGGGTCTCAAAAGCCACACACACTCTGGCTAGGCTAACAAATGCCCAGGGTGGATAGCCTAGTATGAACCTATGAACCTATGTAGATACAAATTGTACAGGACACGAAGGATAATCCCAAGGCTTACACAACTGATGGTAGGAGCCATGTTGGGAATTCACAGATATGCCCTGAATCACACAAATACCACAAACACACACACATATTGCCAACATACATCCTGACAGGTGCAGTGCAAACCCCCCCACCCCCACGAATGCAGAATATCTATCCCAGCAGACTGCTGGCCCCCTGACATAGCAGATGCTGAGGTAACAGACAACATCTCCAAAGCAAAACACACAGAAGCAATGGTATGAGATGGTGTCCTGGGCTTAGTGCAACATGGAGTCTAAGATGAATGGAATGCCAAACCACACTACTGCTCAATGTCAGCCGTACCACAGAATATGTACCCAAAGAGCAGTGTACAACAACAGTGGTCCTTCTCAACAAAGGTGTTGCCTGAATGGATACTGAACAGTACTACCCCAGAATCCTGAGAAGCCCAGATTGCACAGCTATGGAAAGGATCAGCATGTACCACAGACATAAGGATGTTGGGGACCTACTGACACCGGACCCAACCCAGTGTGGCCTTCTCAAGTGCAGATCCTGCCCCTAACCATGTTTGACTCAATTGAAACAGTCATTAAGGTCATTGAAGAGGGCAATGTGCTCCACACAGTGTATCTGGACCTTGCAAAGGCTTCTATACAATACCCTACATGTTCAGTATAGATAGGCTCACCAGCGTAAATATAAACCCACATGTCAGTAGAGGGTTGCAAACCAGACCAAGGACAGAACAGACATGGTCAGACATGCTTCAGCCATGTCAGACTACAAACCAGATATAACTGGCATCCCACAAGGCTTTGTCCTGGTATCTCCCTCGTCTGGTATATATGTCCCATAGGTACAGGCAAACATGGAAGGACTGTGTCCTAACATGTTTGCAGAGGACTACAAACTGCTCACCACATATGATCCACCAGCTAACACATGCATCCCACAAAAGGGCCACATAGAAACAGACAACTGGTGCCATAGCTATGTCAGCAAGCTAAGTGCAGAAACGTGTATAGTCAACGCACGTGGATATACAGTAAGTGCCCACCAATCACCACATAGGTGTTAACCCATTATGTAGTTAACATGTAATGAGAGACCTGGGGACACAGGGTGATAGATATCCTGCATTGGACAAACATGTGCTGTAGTGTTTACAGAAACATACCATATACCCACCTAATCATGAAGGCTGTCAGATCTACATAAGGGAGGTCATTGTGGCTCTGCAGTCATCCTGCATCAGTGGTACAATCGACTACAATAGCCCCTGTGGGATGTACCTCAGCAGACACCTCCATCAACTGTAAAGTCCCCAACAGTACCTCATCAGGAGTATCAAACAGCCTACACAGATGCCATGTGTTGCCTGTGTTGCTGGCATCAATAAACATGCTGCACATAGTACAATCTGAATGGCAGTGAGATATGCACATGACAGACCTGAACCCCAGCACTGACTTACATAGGACAAGCTGTACTGTGTGATCCATAACACAGAAGCCACTCCCACCCATGAGTGAACCCTCAGCACAGGCTACCCATAGAGTCACTTATCAATCTTCCTCAATAGGAATCCTGATGGGTGGACGGAGATGGTAGGTTTATCCTGGGTATCACTGTCATGTCACAGGTAGACAGAGGCACAGTATACTAACCATGACATATGTCATGGCAAACTCCTCTTACAATGTGTGTTGAAGGACAAACACACTCTCCAACGCATTAGACATGGACTAGGGCACATCGCTAGTGTTTGCAATTGTACACCTATGTTGTGGAATACACTAACAATGTTGGACAAGCCTGGTGTAAGTAGTTCATATCTGAACAGAATGCAACATGGTCAGATGTACACAACTGGCCCCAACCAGGCTGTTGTGCCCACTATCGAAATGTAAAGCAGTGATAGCAGTAAAGCCCAGGTTACTGTCCACCACAGTCAAAGTACTACCAGTACACTATACAGTACTACAGTGTTAGGTCAGTGTGAAAGGATGTTGACAACTGTATGCAAAGTATCCCATGCAAACACTGCAGGCACAGTATAATCCTGTTGTGTTCACACACAAAGCAGTTGTACAGTAACTACACAACATGACACACAACCCACAACCATAAACGGGTGATAGTTTGTGAAGTTCACACACATCCACAAATGTGGTGGGCTGCAGAGTCCAACATATGGAATGCTCACACTGGGCATGCTCACACACTTTGACAACATGCCATGGGAAGGCTGAACTGGGCATGCTCACACACTTAGTTTGTGAAGTTCACACACATCCACAAATGTGGTGGGCTGCAGAGTCCAACATATGGAATGCTCACACTGGGCATGCTCACACACTTTGACAACATGCCATGGGAAGGCTGAACTGGGCATGCTCACACACTTAGTTTGTGAAGTTCACACACATCCACAAATGTGGTGGGCTGCAGAGTCCAACATATGGAATGCTCACACTGGGCATGCTCACACACTTTGACAACATGCCATGGGAAGGCTGAACTGGGCATGCTCACACACTTAGTCCAAATCTTGGTTTAGCAGTTGGACACACATATCTGGTATTGTTATGTGTTATGCCAGGAACCAACCACATTACAGCAGTCTGCCCAGTGCACACAGTTAAATGACTACAGAGACATACGTGATATAGTGGATCCCTCCCATATGCAAACATTTTCCACAGATGCAGAAGTTGTTCATACCAACAGGGAATGCTATGGCAATAAAGATATGCAAACAGTCTATCAGCAACAAATAATGTGCATTTGACAATTAAACATAATGGTGTAGAGGTCAACACTAGGCTGTTTGCCCTAGGGAATGACAGCTTAGCCATAGTGTGCTTGGTGTCTGCCTCCCCACAGGATGCACATTCCCCTTTCCAAACACAGATGATGTCAGCACCCTATAAGTACAACAGGAGAAATGAAACTTCCCAGTAATCCGAATAGCGCGCTCTGCTAATGCGTCCGTCTCAAGTGTCATTACATAGTTAGATAGGGGTTTCAAATCCTGCAAGTGCTCAGTGTGTGTGTGTGTTAGTGGGGTTGGTGTGTGTGTAAGTCTGTGTGAGGGAAATGTCCCTTTTGGCAAATAGGAAAAGACACTACAGGATGCACATTCCCTTTCTAAACATCGATGATGTCAGCACCCTATAAGTACAGCAGGAGAAAGGAAACCTCCCAGTAATGCGAATAGCGCGCTCTGCTAATGCGTCTGTCTCAAGTGTCATAACATAGTTAGGTAGGGGTTTGAATCCTGTGAATGGTAAGTGTGTGTGTTTGTCTGAGAGGGGTTAGTGTGTGAGGGAAATGTCCCTTTTGGCAACTAGGTGAACAGACTACAGGATGCCCATCCCCTTTTCTAAACACCGATGATGTCAGCACCCTATAAGTACAGCAGGAGAAAAAAAACCTCCCAGTAATGGGAATAGCGCTCTGCTAATGTGTCCTTCTCAAGTGTCATAACATAGTTAGGTAGGGGTTTGAATCCTGTGAATGGCAAGTGTGTGTGTTTGTCTGAGGGGGGTTAGTGTGTGAAGGAAATGTCCCTTTTGGCAACTAGGTGAACAGACTACAGGATGCCCATCCCCTTTTCTAAACACCGATGATGTCAGCACCCTATAAGTACAGCAGGAGAAAGGAAACCTCCCACTAATCCGAATAGCGCTCTGCTAATGCGTCCGTCTCAAGTGTCATAACATAGTTAGGTAGGGGTTTGAATCCTGTGAATGGCAAGTGTGTGTGTTTGTCTGAGGGGGGTTAGTGTGTGAGGGAAATGTCCCTTTTGGCAACTAGGTGAACAGACTACAGGATGCCCATCCCCTTTTCTAAACACCGATGATGTCAGCACCCTATAAGTACAGCAGGAGAAAGGAAACCTCCTAGTAATCCGAATAGCGCGCTCTGCTAATGCGTCCGTCTCAAGTGTCATAACTTAGTTAAGTAGGGGTTTGAATCCTCTGAATGGCAAGTGTGTGTGTTTGTCTGAGGGGGGTTAGTGTGTGTGAGGGAAGTGTCCCTTTTGGCAAATAGGATAAGACACTACAGGATGCCCATTCCCTTTTCTAAACACTGATGATGTCAGCACTCTATAAGTATAGCAGGGGAAGAAAAAACCCCCAGTAATGCAAATAGCGTGCTCTGCTAATGCGCCCATCTCACGTGTCATAACAGTCAGATAGGGGTTTGAATCCTGCAATTGGCAAGTGTGTGTTTTTGGCTGAGGGGGGTTAGTGTGTGTGAGGACAATGTCCCTTTTGGCAACTAGGTGAACAGACTACAGGATGCACATTCCCCTTCTACACACTGTTCAGCAGACGGCCATGGCTCTGGCACAAGTTGTCTGTTGCTATGATGCCCCTTTGGAAGATGCTTGTGTCAGCTGGGGAGTCGATTATGGTGTCCAGTTTGCAGTCATCTGCATATATGGACAGCCACAGGTCATCCGTGTTGGCCTGTACCTCCAATAAATATGTACCACACAAGAGGGTCCCAGGACTGAGGCTTCTGGGACACAACCTGTAACTGTTATGGGGTCCGGCATGGCTCCAGCAATGCTAACCATGTGGGTTCTGTTCTTGAGCCACTGTGCAATCCATCTAGTGACATAGGGGCTTATATTTAAGCTGGTGAGCTTCCCTAGAATGCCCAAGTGGGGTATTGTTGCGAAGGCGTTTGCAAGGTCCAGGTAGGCTGTGTGAACCACCTTCCCCTCGGCAATGGCCTTGGTGACTGTAGCAAAGAAATCAACCGGGTTACACCCGGTAGTGCTGGTGTGCTCTCAGTAGCCCTGAACCAGGCATCTGTTACTGCACAGATATCGATGTTTCCCATGCCAAGGAGTGTTTTGGGTGCATGCATCTGGAGGTTTAGACATCTGGCGTTGGGTAGCATTGCTCTTAGTGTCTTATCCCTTGTGATACCTATGAAGGTGGGTTTGTCATTTGAGCCCTGCCTAACATAGGCACTATGGGGGTAGCAAGAGCCTTTGCCAATATCTGATAGGCCAGGGGTGACAGGTGCAGGCTGTCCCTAGCAAAGCAGGTAGTTCAACAGGAGATGAATGTGTGAAGGTGTAGTGCCTGTGACTACTTAGCAGTAGCATATATGACTGCTCATGTGGACACATGCCAGGCAGGTCATATGCACTGTGTCACAGGCAATGTACATGTGAACAGGTCAAACAGTGGCAACCTGTCAAGTGGGACATGGCCATACATATAGTAGGCTATGCAGATGACACTAGGAGTCCACAGAAGCTCTATAACTATGCATTGCAGGTGTGATCGGTATTCCAGGGTAATTGCAAGCAAACATGCATGCAAACAAAGATACAGTGAACAGGGCTCCATGTAGTCCATTGTACAACAAACAAGCTGTACCAGTTCCATAAGGTAACACTGCAAATATGCAGGCGCTATGCACATGTACATGGAAATACACTGGTCAGATGGCTAGGGTCCAGTCTCAGTGCAGACAAGTGTACGGAACATGCATGTACTGTCAGGATGTACAATAACTGGATCGAAACCCATGTGCCCATACCTGCAGTAATACACATGTCAAATAACAGACACCGAGCCTTCTCTCAGTGGTGCCATACTTAGTAGGATGTATGCTCCCTGGCCTGCCACCACAGTATCCCTGACATATATGGGGACTCTCCCTCCTGTGACAGTTAGTTATGTGTGTTGGTGCTGTCTAGCATGGTATGAGATGTGTGCATGCAGTGCTAGTGTGCTCCTGTGTGTCCTGTACCAGTTGTGTAGTTCTGCACACATATCAACATCCTCAAACATCTGCATTGCAGAGTCTAGTGTGGGCAACATGCCACTTGCAATTTACATGTCCATCATTGTGTATTACTACATTCATTACCCATCCCCTGTGCTACCTATGTATGTAGCCTGCTGTTGACATCATTACCACCAGGATGCCAACATGTGCAGATGATACACTATGGTACTTACCATGGGTGTAGACAACAGGACATGACAATCACACAAATACTGCATCAGGCATGCTGTGATATACCCACAATTAATTCAGCACACAGTACTGTTAACAACATGATACTATTACTACACATCTATGTGGTCACCCTGTGCATCAGCAACATGTTAACCTGTACCTGCACAGTTGTTACAGAATGCAGGAGGTGGCACAGTTTCATCATATGCACAGGGTGTGAACTTGGTATGCCTGGGTCAGCCACCCATACCACCAATTGACATGTATGTGTATGTGTGTTGGTGAGGGACAGCAGTAGAAGGTGGGGCAATGTTGATGCAGTGTGTGCGTGTCACGGTAGCCCTAGGTGTTGTCAATTTGCATGTGTGTATGGATGCACACAGTTCCACCTCATGGCTGCCATATACTGGTGTTTGTGGACAGCCACAGACTGTACCTGCCAGGTCATACAGATCAGTGTCTCTGGCCACGGACACGGTACCTGTGCCTTGCAGGGTGCTACGGACCGTATCCGGTACCAACCCAGACTGGGTACTGTCATCAGAAGCAGGTGTTCGTTGACTGGACATAGATCCCTGTCGGGCCTGGCCAGAGCCACGTGCACATGGTCTCCTGGGGCGGTCTGATGACAGCACAGACCCAGCATTGCTGGGGCTGCTGCTGGCACTACGGGCGCCGCGCCCTGTTGTCGCGCCGACTGCCAGCTGCTGCTGTTGCTGGCATACGGCCACGTCAACGCCTCAACCGCCCACCATCACCCTGGCTCATGGACATGTAGTTGTGGAACCGGTCTAATATGTCCCCACAACGTCTGTCTACGACATCGGTGAAATCACGGATGGCGGCCGCAATGTCACGCATACTGTCAGTCATGGCTGTGCGACATGCTGCCAGCTCCCTCAGACCCTGTCTGGTGTACCGCTCCATACGTGCCTGTGCCTGCATGACAGTCCGAAACATAGCCGAGGTTGTAAGACCTCTGTGGGCACGTCTGACAGGGGCAGTACGCCCATGGATGCTCCCACGAGAACCCCTGGACATCTGTCTGTGTGGTACCATCTCTGGGCCATGCCCATGGCTGCTGTGTGGGGAAGCATGTGCCACAGATACCACATTACCCTGGTCAATGCCCACTGTATGCTGTCCATCACCTAGGGACAGTGGTGACTAGGGGTGTATTGGCAGGATAACTGTGCGCATTGATGGGGTCGACAGCTGTGTACTGTCAATTGGCTGACCAATGGCGGACCCTGGCATACCTTCCTGTGCCATTACACCAATGTCATCATTATCAGTACCCACGGCACCTGACTCAGGTTCCCTGCTACATGACACCAGAGCAGCAACAGAACCTGTGGGAAGGAAACAGGAAACACAGTTTACAATGTCTACACATTACCAGCGATGCACACATGCACAGGTGCACACATGCACACATGCACACATGCACACATGCACATGCACAGGTGCACACATGCACACATGCACACATGCACAGGTGCACACATGCACACATGCACAGGTGCACACATGCACATGTGCACACATGCACAGGTGCACACATGCACACGTGCACACATGCACACATGCACAGGTGCACATGTGCACACATGCACATGCACAGGTGCACACATGCACACATGCACATGCACAGGTGCACACATGCACAGGCGCACACATGCACACATGCACATGCACACATGCACAGGTGCACACATGCACACATGCACACATGCACACATGCACAGGTGCACACATGCACACATGCACACGTGCACACATGCACAGGTGCACACATGCACACATGCACACATGCACAGGTGCACACATGCACACATGCACACATGCACACATGCACAGGTGCACACATGCACACATGCACACATGCACACATGCACACATGCACAGGTGCACACATGCACACATGCACACATTCACACAGTTTCACACAATTGTACAGTACTCAGTATGCGTGATATCGACACACAGACACAGACACACCTACATGCATACAAAGAGCACTACTAAGTGTGCCAAATAGTACTATTACTATCAACACTTTTACAGGTATTGTAAATAGACACTCACCAGCATGGATAGGCTGCAATGCAGTGATACCAGAGGGTCCTGCAGACATGAGGAAACTAATGTTAGTGGGCACAACTGTGCCAATGTTACTGAGTATGATACAGGTCAGGAGTACAACAGTCAACTTTCACAGGTCTGCAGCTAATATTGAGGATATCACGCTTGCACATTAAATACTATGGTGGCAGCTACGAACCAAGGACACACCACACACATGCATTAACTACCAGTGTACACAACAGTCAACTACACATATGACATATTACCTGCACGTTCACTGTCCTGCTGCTGTGTGGCTCCAGCCTCCATCATGATGCATGTCTGCTGCTGTTGTTGTTGCAGGTGGACTGGAGCCACTACACTCAGGAGTAGTCCCTCCAGTCTGGTGAGTGGGGGATGTGTAGCCACCCCACCACCTGTGGCGACCTGTTGCCTGTGGATATCTGACGCACGCTGATGGACATGTCTGATCAAATCACTGCAGTGATGTCGTACCTGCTCATATGTCCTATTATGCATGCCTATATCATTTACCCGATGGACAAGGTCCTGCCACAGTGCAGCCCTCACCTGCTGATTCTGGCTGGTGCGGGAAAAGGTGTTGCATAGTCCCGCACCAGGCTCTGGTGTATCTCCTCATCCTCAGCCGTGGAGTAGGTGGGATGCCTTGGGTGGGCCATGTACCTGAGAAAGAAGATAACCTGGTATCAGCAATATATGTCAGCAGACTTTGGCACACATACTACACATGCTACTTGACTGTTATGATACCACATATCTCACATATGTAGCATCTGTCTGTCTATTGGTGGATACACATGTAGATGGCCAGGTATCAGTGCTCGGCCAGCAACTGTGCAACAGTACCTGCCAGGCTCCATACGACATACTACCAAACACCAGCAGTCAGAACACCAATTCAGGTCAGGAGCACCTCCTCACTCTGGGGTTTGTATCTAGGTACTGTATGGCGTACATCGGCGAATACTGTGGGCTGACCACACCCTGCTTGCCCTGGATATACATATCCCACCTCCACCACCAGCACAGATGGCTACAGTGCACAACATTACAGATACAGACATTACACTTTGTAACAGTGATATGGTATCCTTACAGCCCACTGGGCCAGTGGCAGAGACAACCCACAATGCTGACCCCTACACAATTGCTTTCTACAGACATCTCCAAGAATGCATGGCTCATGCATTCCCATATATGGCCAAGACACTATCCACAAAGGGACAGCATCCTGTCTGGCGGACCCCAGCCATATACAGATTGTATTACAGAAGATGTAAGCTACTGCAAGACAGAGCATCAGTCACTGAAGGGAGGGCATGTCTGAGCAGCACTGGTAAGGATCTATTTCCCATCATACTGACTACATGGGCAATGTTGAGTGAGGCATCAAGCGTGACACTACAGATGACCAGGAGGCCTACCTGAGTTATGTTAGCGACCTGGTCAGGAGCCATCCTCTATGCCCATAGGTAGTACACAACACATATTTCACTGACACCACAGATAGACGACATTGTGGCGGACAGGTTCAGTGCAGGTGTCACCCGCCTCTCCCCTGTAATAAGGCATAGTTATCCCAGCTGACCCTAACCTCCAAGTCATCACAGATGTCCAGGTGAGAGACACCCGCAGGTCAGCAGAATACACAACATGGATGGGACCTGCTGGTATCCCCAGTTGCATGCTACATATCCTCTGACAGGAGCTAAACACACATATAGAAGTGCTATGTTACACTACCTTGACTACAGGGTATGTACCTGTACACTGGCGCACAGCACCAGTGGTTCCACTCCATGAAGGAGGCACCTCACCATTCCAATACAATACAACACAATACATGACATTATAATACAATACTATACAATATGCTAATGCCCCTGTGTCTACAACAGCGTACTGTTCTGCTAACCTGACCATTGTGACACATGTGGTGTGATGGTACCTGCTGCCGTCACACAGTTACACAGGGTGACTCATATGGCATATTACCTATCTGACTAACATTCAGCAGGGGTATGTGTGACATGTACACATGGGGAGTCTCGCTTCTTAACACTGTGTGGTTTGTTGCAGGGTGTGTCCTATCTGTGAGTTGGAACCCGTACCTACACATGTGCACACTATTGCAGTGGCACAGACGACACACAGCAGACATTTAGGTTGTGGATGGTGGGTGGTGTTACTATGGTTGTTGGACATCTGTCATGGGTGTGACCTCCATATGTGCATCTGGAGGTGGTAACCTCTACGTGGGTAGCATATGTGTACTCTGTGGTGTTGTCAGTCACTGTGCATTGGTACTGTGTTTGGGTGCATTGTCACAGTGTTGTACATGTCACTGTGTCCTTCTCCATATCTGTTGCTGTCATGTGAGGTCCATACCATGGCATCCATTATGTGCTGTGGGGGGTACACCGACCTACATGTCCATGCCTGACTCACCATGTCTGCGGACACATACCATGTGCAGCTATTCCAGGGATAGTGTGCCACTGTGACTATCATTGGGGTCACTATTGTACACATGTCTGACCCTGCCCACCCCTGACACATGCAGTGGTGGGCGGACACTCACATATATGGTGGTTACTGGTGTAGGTGATCTGGAATGTGGAATGTTACTCCGGATTTGACACTGGTGTTCACTCCGTGCCTTTGTCACCAGGCACCTGTTGCAATACATCTGTACACATGTGCCTCACTCAGACTCTATATACATCTCTCTCTCTCTCTCTCTATACATATATATGTATATAGATATGTCTATATGTATATATATATATATATATATATATATATATATATATATATATATATATATATATATATATATATATATATATATATATATATGTAAATATGTCTGTATACATTTGCACATATATATATATATTGATGTACATATTCTGCTGTAGATGTGGAGGGGGGCGCAGAGGGGGTGTGGGCGACAGGGGGGGACAGGCTGTGTTGCAGGTCATCATATACAATCATACCTGTAGGTGGTCAGATCAGTCTGTCTATGTATATGTATCTACATATATCTATCTCTGCATGTGTGCATTACATAGATATGTTGCTACAATATTCTATCGACATCTGTCTATGTAGTCCTACATCTCTCTCTCTATGTATGTATACATATATGCATATCATATGTATATATATACATATATATATATACACATACATATGTTGACATACATACATAGCCATATGTTAGACAGGTATATCAGCATATTTGTCTACCTTACTGTATACACACACTAACATACTGCTAAACATACATAGCTGTGTAACCTAATTTGTACATGGCAGTACAACCTACAATCAAACAACATTTATATGTGCACATAGATGCTCACACATACAAATGTATGTACAGCCTTCACTGATAGGTGCTGTATGTCTCCTGCCCTTTACACATCTTCATATACATATGGATACAGACCAATGACACATATGGAGGGTTCACAGTATGTACACCTTTATAGTATTACTTTACAGTACCTGTGTTTGTCACAGCTGCTTCTGCTACTGTCTGGCTCTCTGTCCTGCTGCTCCACTTCCCAGTTGTCAGCTTCCAGGTAGCTGTTGCTGAGGGATTCGTTTCCGTCTGCTTAGTTGCAGTCTAGTCCTCTCTATCTCTCTCTCTCTCTCTCTCTCTCTCTCTCTTTCTCTCTCAGGGTGCAATGAAAGTATTGCATGCGTGGACATGGAGTACAGCATACTTTTGTAGGTATCTGCATATGCCCATGTGATGGCCTCTGCACCAGTTGTTAGCCAGCATTTGCTAATTGCATGCAGCCTGTTGTGTACTGATTGCAGTTCTCACTGTGATTTCAGAACTGTGCTATAAAAGGGTGTGTGAAATAGGCGTAGCCCTTTCAGATGTTAAGGGCAGGGACCATGCTGTTATGCTGTGGACAACGTTCTGTGAGTGTAAAGGTTGGTATCTCTCATTTTTCTCGGTGTGTTGTGGATTAACATTCCTCCATTCATTTCTCCAGTTTCCTGTACTGACTGTGTATGTACACTAACAACTACAACTACTACTATTGTTAATGTGTGTGTGTGTGTGTGTGTGTGTGTGCTTTTCTTTCACCTTTGCTTGCACTCTGTTGCTAAGGCTTCAATAGTTGCCCTTTACTGTCAGTACTGGTATGCCTGCTAGGTGTCTTGACTGTAGTGTGCTGCTGTAGCTTTCCTATTTTCCATGTACATTCACACCCTGGAATGCTTGCTATATCTGCTAGGGTGTTACAGCATGCAGTGTGGTCTGGCCATGGTGTGGGCCTTGACATCTATTAGGGTATGTGAGTATGCTGCTGAGCAGGCCCCAGAGGCTTTCAGGTTCATCAGTTATGTGCCTCATGGAATGGTACATATCAGTGGGGTACACCCATTGAACTGTCTGGTATGCTGCAGTTGTGACTGTGGGTTAGCATGGGCATATGTATTACTACTGTTTTTCTGCCATGCAAGTGGTGAATACTTTCCAGACTCCATAGTTACCATTGCATGTGTTACACCTTTCTGCCTACTGTTTGTACATTTCACATGGGGTCTGTGGTACATCACGTAAGACATTCACTGTTGCTATGTCTAGGTCCTTGACTATGCAAATATGGTGGTGTTGGACCCGTCATGTGTACAGATATCTGCAGGCTGTCCACATGTCTGCCTCATATTTGGTCAGTATCTCATGCACACCTTTATCTGGCAAGGCAGTCTGGGCTGTAGTCAGAATATGGTGACAAACATTCCTGTGCCAGACTGCATACCCTTCCAAACATCCCACAAGGTGTAGACCCTGTTACTTTCTGCACTGTCTGCGTGTGTTGTACCGTTATTTGTAATGTGTCCCTGGTTTTGGGCCTTTGCCCCACATATTTTATTACTTGGTCCGGATGTGTTCCTGTAAGGGGTTGTGGGGTATGGGCAGTGCTTATCCTGCTGTGAGTATGTGTGTGTCTTGCAAGGTGCTATGGTGACATTATTACCTACTAGATTCCCACTAGCATGGCTGTTTCTGTTCACACACACTACTATTATTGGAATCCACCATTTATGTTTGTGATTCTAAATGTCATGCTTTGTGTACTACACATCTATATTCCCTTTACATTCATTCCTACTGTTACATGATATATTTACTTTAGCACAGTGATTTTATATCAGAGTCATGGCTTAGTGGTAAGTCATGCAGACTATAATTGCCAAGGTCCTGGGTTCGGGACTCACAGTGGGATTATATTTTTCTTTGGAACTGAGTACAGGACCTGTCAATCAAAGTGACTAAGGCACTTTTAAGCAGTTGTAACCGGGTTAGCGCTGGTTTGCGCGGAGCTCACGCATGCGCACTGGCGGTTAGCTCACGCACATGGCGCACACCGCTTACAACCGCTTAAACGTGCTTACTCTTCAGACACCAGCTATTTTCTTTGAAAGAAAAGCGGGGAGACAGGAAAGTGGTGAAAAGGGGTCACAAAGAGGGTAAGACAGTAGGGAAACAAGCTTGGGATGTGCAGGAGGGATGTAGGTAAGGCCCATAGCTGCCCATTTCTTCATCAGCAACAGCTGTGCATATGTATGTAATTTGGTGTGACATTTGAAACCTTCCACCCTGAGAGAGGTGTCAGGACAACAATAATACCTGTTGTACAGCCAATTGGAATTGATAGGTTCCATGTCCAGTAGACATGTGTGCGGAATGGGCAGCTATGTATGGGGCGTAATTTTTTTGTGGGTACAGAGTGCCCTTTTTTTTTCAGGTGAGAGTGGTATGTCAGGTGAAGGTAGTCGGTACAGCTGGGGAGGTAGGTTGGGTAGGTTAACAGACAAGACAAACAAGACGCATACAGGGGCGGTGTATGACACATGTGGGGGGGTTACACAATTGACGGGGACGGAGGTTTGGATGTCCAGAGCCCATGAGCCCACAGATGGCAACAGTGGAACTGATATCCCCACCCATAGGCAGTTGCCACTGTTCCTTCACTGCCCAGGACGGGGCTGTGCTGGGGGCTGTGTAGGCGGGGCAACGGGCATGCCCGTTAGTTGCGCCACCCGTGCCTCGAGCTGGCGTAGGGGCTCAGGACAGAGTCCCGAATCTCCCACGCACCACAGTCCGGATGCTACGGAGGGTGAGTGGTGGATCTCCTCCGGCCACAATTGCAGAGGGGGGGCGAGCCCCATCCCCTGCAGCGCTTCCACCCGCAGGTGGCACAGGGCCACCGGAGGAGGGTCCGGACTGGGCACTAGTGCCAGGTGCACTCGCCAGCTGAGGTGGGAGAGGTGGGTCCGGCGGAACCCGCCTTCCCTGTCGTTCTATGTTTTGCATTATGTCATGACAGTTTGGGTTAGTGACATATAAATACCATTCACAGTTAGTTGTAACAGCATGCATTAGTATTCCCATTAACCAAACACCCAGTTATTCACACCATTGAGCAGCGTGCATAGCACATGCATAATTTGAACAGTAATACACAGTCCAACAACATGCAGGGTTGATTGATGGCAACAGGCCATCAGGTGTGGATGTATGAGCGGGCGGATGCATCAACAGACATGCAAATATATATGACCCAACAGGACAGATGTCCAGGGGTGGTAATTGTGATTGCACATACCATTTTCCGTGGAATGGGTTATAGATGGTTAGAGGGTGGGGTAAATCAAACATATTATTAACACCGAATACAACCACATATGCTGTACATTTCTAATAGCTACAGTTATATACACACTACTGTTCTAACTACAGTGTCCTATATGTTAACTACTTAACCTTGCAGATGGGACTGTTACTGCAACATAACTCTACATTTTATTGCTGTTCATACACATTCATATCGAACTTTGTGCAGATACATCATCCTGTTAACTGTGCTTTCTATACTTGTAGACAGGTGTGGATGTTTGGTATATCAGACAGTCATCCTATCTGCATATTTCAGACTGGGAGCAACATATCCAGAATTTGGTGTACACATTCCACATGCAGCAACACTTTGAACAGATGTTTCTGTTTGGTTCTGAGTCTCACATGCATTTAATTATGTCCTGACTGCAGTATAGTTTATTCAGGGGTTATTACTACTGTAGTGCTGTATTCCTGACACTTTCTCACACTCTCTCACTTGCTTTCATGTTACTATTCAGACTGGTACTTCTAGGCTTTATTGACATGTTTTAACAGTAGTTATTACAGTTCTTTCCAGCACTCTCACTTCTGTCATGTTTCAGTATTTCCACAGGGATATATTTCACACATGTGATTTCATCCTCTTCTGCAGCTATACTTTACCTGCTGCTGCAGGTTGTGTACTATTTTCTTACAGGCAGGGCAGTTTTATTTCAAAATATGTGTTGGACAGTCTCATGATTAGTTTCAACTTACAGGCTGGGAACTGTTGTAATCAGGCAATACTTGCATACACTTTCACACTGTGACTTGCATATTTAATTCCTTCCTGGCTACACTGCACTCTTATGCTGACTGTCATACATTTATATATCTTTACAGTTACTAGTAGTGGATTACTGACCTGCCTGGTGGCGCAACCGCACCAGCCTATCGGCATAGGCTCTGCGGTTCGCAGAACGGACACCTGCAGCTGTAATATAAATGAAGTAATATTGGAATACACATCTCCATGATTTCAGGTAGTTTAACTTTCTACAAACATAATTAATTGATACTTACTCAGTGGTGGGGCATTGGGTGATTGCCGGGCCTCCTGGATCCAACGGTTCAGTTGGTCCTGCTTACGTCTCTTCAGGTCCGCATGGTGGTGACGGACCTGCTCACCTGTCCTAGGAATTCCTGTGGCACTGGTGAGTTCATGAGCCAACTGGTCCCACGCCTCAGCCTTGTACGCTCCCCAGAGGACCTGGCCCTGCATGAGTTGGGCCTCATGGTTGTGGACTAGGAGCCAGGCCATGTACCTGGACTCCTCAACACCCCACCTCTGCGCTCAAAGGCGACTACCCTCACCTACAGCTGACATTCTGCCTGCAGGACTGTTCTACAATCGTTTATGCTCTGTATTCCGCCTATGGGGCTTATATAGTCCGTTTTCCGCACATATCTGTGATTGGCCAATTTGGAATTGTATCAACTTCAGTAAACCTGCATTGTCATGCTGCAGTTTGTATTCATTCCTATATATAAGCTATTATTGCATTTCTAGGTACTGCTGTCATGGCTCAGTGGTTCTGTGCCTTGACTATGGTGTATAGTATCCTGGGTTCGAACCTGACCACTGCTTTTTATTTTTCATGACTGTCTAGACATGCTGTGGGGTGTGTCTGTGTGACGGCAGTTTTGATACGGCTTGCTCAACGTTGCCCTTCGGTTACCTTGTTTGCGATGCGCAGCTCCGCGCAAACGGGGTACGCTGGTTTAAGCCTCATTTGGCTATTGGCACACATATGCCGCTTAGCTCACTCAGGGGCACATATATTTAGCGTGGTAAACCACTGCTCAGCTACAGGCACTCATTTTGCACCAGTTAAACCAATGCTTATCTACGGGCACATACCCTCACTCTGTTGAACTGTAGCTCAGCCATGGGCACATCTGGCAGTTTATATTCATTTTTTAGCTCACATTTATTCAATATAAATGGGCTATTACATTGCATTTTACATATATTCAGGTTTTATGTGTTCTATGTGTCAGGGACTTGTTTCCTGCTTAGTTTGCAAAAAAAAAAATTTGTGTTGTGGGGGCTCGAACCATGAATGCCTGCTCTGCAGCCAGCATCTCTACCGCTTTGCTATTGCTTCCTGGCTTATTTTGCATATTTAGTTCTTATATGCTTTCCCATTGACTGCTAACTGTAGCTGCGCTACGGGCACGCCAGCAAGCAGCGCACTCACGGTTAAACATCTTTACAATTTAAAAAAAATATGACATGTTCATTTAGATTGTTTTATGTTTAATAGTCTGTAGGGGCATGTGTTGTGTTGTGTTTATTCACATTTCCGTGGACTCTGTTGTGGGTGTCTGCTTTGGGCACTTTTACACTTCTGGGGGCATGTCCGCTTACAGGGCTCTGCCTACGGCCACACCCCCTACTGTCTTACACGGCCGTGTTCGACCTAGGTGTGATTCAGCATGCTCTCATGAATATGCAGAGCATGCTGACATCACTCAGTTTAACTGCAGCCTCCGTGTAAGAGTTATAACTCTTACACGGAGGCTTCGTGAATCCTGGGGTTAGCCAACCTGCTAGCAAATAGGTTCAGTGCAAACTTCAACCCGTCCCCCCAAAGGCCTTTTTGACATCCCCAATACTTGTCCCGCACCTCACATCTCTGTAGATCAAGTGTTAAAGGCCCTACCCAAGGCAAAGTACACAGCTTCAGTGGCACCTGATAGTATCCCAAGCTGTATTGTGCACCATCTCCAGCAAAAACTAGCTTCACCATACAGCACCCTATTCAACAACAACCTAAGTACAGGCTTCATTCTAGTAGAGTGTAGAACTGCCATTGTCATCCCCTTGCAGAAAGGTGGTGCCTCTACTGACCCTGGAAACTATCACCCCATTAACTTGACAAGTCTGATCTGTAAAGCCAAGGAGCATATTACTACCATGGATCTCATAAACAAGGACATAGGCAATCTCCAAGCACTTGACCCCATCCATTTTGGATTAGTCAAGGGCAGATCTTGCCTGTTGAACCTGGTTGACTTCTTTGAGACTGTCACCAAGGCCCTGAATGAGGGAAAGTCAGTACATACAGTTTAGCATGACTTGGCCAAAGCCTTTGACACAAACCCCCACTCAGGCATCATCGAAAAACTAACACAACTTGACATAAATCCTTATCTCAACAGGTGTGTGGCCAACTGGCTTACTGATAAGATCCACAAGGTCAAAATGTGCACCTCCACCTCTGACAGAAGACCTGTCACTAGTGATGTTCCCTATTGATCTGTCCTGGGACCCCTACTGTTTGGCATCTACTTCTCAGAGATTCAGGCAAAGACAAAAGGCCTGTGGCTGACCAAGTTTGCAGATGACTGTAAGTTGGGTACTGTCACTGACTCCCCAAATGATGTTAACATACTGCAAGAGGGTCTCACAGCAACAAATGACTGGTGCCAAAGTCATGGCCTTAAGTTAAATGCAAAAAAATGTATTATCATACCAATCGGCAAAAACATGGCCCCTACTGATTACCACATCAACAACAACCCCCTAAACACACAACCTGTGTTGACAAACCTGGCTACACCAGTTGACAACAATCTCATATTCAACCATCATGTAGCGGCAGTGGTCAGAAAAGCCTTTTACTTGGTTCTTCTCATAAGTAAAGGGATTGAATAAGGAAAAAAAGGAGGTTATTACCTCTCTGTACTCCTCATTAGGCCAATAATTGAATATAATGCCCCATTTGGTATGTACCTCTCCAAACACCTGTACCAACTGGAAAGGCTACAGAAATACCTCACAACACCTGTCCTATATGGACAGGCTCAAATCACTATCACTCTACTCGGTATTATACACATTGCTCAGAGGTGGTCTGTGTCTTGCCTACAAGGCAATCTCGGACCCTGCCCTACTAGACATGCTCCATATCCATAAGTCTAACTCCTCACACATTACCCACTCGAAAGCCCTAAATCTAATATGTGACATCAACAAAACCTGCTGGAGAGACAGGTTTGTCTCCCAGAGGCCGCCCTGTTTCTGGAATAGACTTCCCATACATGTCAATCAGAGTACCTCACTGACCCTCTTCAAGTGCAACCTTGATGAGTGGATGGGAAACCACAAATATGCCCCAAGGGTTCCACCTGTGTCTGTTATTGACAAGGGGTGACACATACTGACTGAGGTTTCTTTTTTGGGGATAAACTCTTGGCTAGACTTGTAAGGGCCCCAGGGCCATTAGCCTAGTAACCTCCTATGATCCCATGATGACAGACCCATTGCTATATTATCATTTTAAGTGAGTCCAGGTAATAATTTAAAACTAGAATTCTTCTGTTGTTGTCGCTTATACATGCTGTGTCATTTGTAGCTCATAGACCATTATAGTCAGTGAATAATGGCAGACATTTGAGTTCCATACTTTTTTACTGTAAAAAAAACACTACAACACAAACCAGCCTCAGTTAATGCACAGAGCTAAGGCACTCACTCGATAAGCTCTCTTCTTTGCCAAGGGTACAGCATTTGAGACAACTCCCCTTTTACTGTTTTTTTTTCACAAAGACTTAATGTAATATGTTACGTGTCCCTGGTGTCTAGTGTTGTTGCAGATGCCTAACACTCTGATTAGGAGCTGGATTGTGTGGTGAGGGTAGAGAAGATGAAACGCCTTCCCCCATGTTTTACTTTAAATTGTTTATTTATTAATTTATTTTCAGAATGCCTAAAGTAATATGAAAGAGCATCTCTGGCATCTGGTGGTAGAGGACTAAAGCTCTGCTAAAGACTTGTTTGTGAGTGTTATGGTAAAGGGTTTGAATCTTTTTAACTGCCTTTACAGCATGAAATAAGCAGTATCCCTGGTGTCTAGTTTTCCCTCCATCCCACATCTTTTGTCCTGCAAACCTTATTATTTTTCCTTTTTAAGTGACTTTAGACTATGGTATACAGATTATCCCTGCTGTCTACTGTCTCCCCCTATACTGTAGGATTTGCTTACTTGTTTAAGAGATTGTGGTGGAATGACAGCCCCCCCCACTCACATGTGCACGCGCGCATACACACACACACACACGCACACACGCACACACACACACACACACACACACACACACACACACACACACACACACACACACACACACACACACACACACACACACACACACACACGCACACACACATGCACACACACATCCCCCTACTCAATTGCACTCAGGGTCACACTCACCTACTCACCCACACACATCCGTGCACACACTCACACACACATCCGCACACACACACACACTTGCAGCGCCTGCACACACACACACACACACACACACACACACACACACACACACGCACACACGCGCACACACATCTATCCTAACTATTCCCTAACTAACCCCCCTTCTCTGACCACCCAGGCAGACACACAGAGTCGTACACACACACACACACACACACACACACACACACACACACACACACACACACACACACACACACACCTACTTTATCTATCCCCTAGATAACGCCCCTTCTCTGACCACCCAGGCAGACACACACACACACACACATGCACCTGAAGACACTTCTCCCTCTGCATACACTTACACATACAGTCGCACACATGCACACACCCACCACCACCACAACCTTGCTCCCAGGCACTTACCGCAAACACAGTCTCACCTATTGCATGTTATGGATGAATGTAGACTGTTGGCTGTGTTCATTAACACTGCCTGAGGCGGTTACCTGTGCAGGTGAGCAATCCTCGGAATCACTGATCTGCAGGAATGTCTTACTGCATGCATTTCAGGAAGAAGATCACATGGCTAATTAGCATAAGCTACTTCCCCAGAATGCTTCATTAACATTTGTGGCAGGCCACAGAGATAGAACCCTGTGGTGCTGCACCTCTTTGTGGTACAGCATTATAGTAGGGCTGTCCCTGACCCAGAAATGGTTACTACAGGGGATACATGGGCTTACACTTAATGTTACCATTTCTGAATGCCATGCATTATTTTATTGAAAGGTTGGTAGGATGCTGGGATATCTGAAATGGGCTCCTATAATACTGCAGAGAAGTCCACAAGTGAACAAGATGCCCAGGGAACAATGCAGTGGCAGAATAAAGCAGACAGGAGGAGAGCAGTTAGGTGAGACTGGGGTAGGCATTGAGGAAAACTACCAGAAATTTGAAGAGAACAGATATTATAGACTTCGAGTCATATTTTACCAGCATATGTTACACTTTAATAGGATCATAGGATCACCCCAATGTAATACCATAGAAATGTTAGTTAATACCCAAGATTGCATTTAGTAATGACTGTCCAGGAGGGTCGTGGGCACTATTCACGGTAAGGATTTACGGTGCCCATCCAATCATCCAATCATCCAAGTTCCTTTTGAACAGTGTCATAGAAGTGCTCTGTTTCACATGAATAGGTAGCCTATTCCAAAGACATGGCAGTTGCTGTGAGATAAATCTGTCCCTCCAGAATGTCCTACTTAAGTTGCAAGCTATATTTACTTCCCTGAAAATAGGTGACTCTAGTCCCATTTGATTTACAGATATGCGACAAGTTCATTAGGTTTGGGTCTGAGATTGCTCTGTAAGCCAGGCATAAGTCTCCCCTAAGAAGTCTATATGATACAGAGTAAAGTGACAGAGACTTTAGTTGATCTGTGTACAGCACATGCTGGAGTCCCTTGATCTTCTTTGTTAGAAACCTCTGAGGTCTCTCCAATTGCTGCAGGTGTTTTGTACGGTACATGCCGAATGGGGCATTATACTCAATTATGGGCTGGATTAGCGCTGAGTATAGAGGGGGTTATAATCTCTTTTGCTCTCGAGGCGATGCCTTTACTAATCAAGTGTGCTACATAGAAAGCCTTCCTTACTATAGTAGACACATGGTGGTCAAAGTTGAGATCGCAGTTAACTTGTGAACCCAAGTCCCTTACCACTTCATGGGTACTTAAGAGTATTGTAGTTGATTTGATAGTGTGAAGGGACATTGTTTGTGTCAAAGGGAATGGTAATGCATTTCTTTGCGTTCAGTTTGAGACCGTGACTAAGACACCAATCGTTGGTCTGTGTAAGACCCTCTTGGAGTATACTAACATCATTTGGGAATTCAGTAATTGCACCCAGTTTGCAGTTGTCTACAAACTTGGACAGCCACAAACCCTTAGTTTTGACATGAACTTCTGAGAAGTATATATCAAAGAGTAGGGGGTTCAGCAATGACACCTGTGGCACCCTGCTGGTAATAGGTCTGCTGGTTGATGTGGAGCTGCCTGTCGCTCATCTGGTCAGGATAAAAGAGACAAACATTCGTGGGTTAAATTTAAGCAGCTTTATTACACACAAATACATTAGGAATGAGGCTTTGCAACTTAAACTTAAATAAACTTGTAAACAGGCTGACTACCACACTCATACATGTTAACACTCTGGCTGTTCTCTCAAAATGGCACTGCTGCCTGCATGTGTTCACTATTTGTATGCACATGCTCACATCTGGAAATGCTTCTTAAAGGTACATACACACGCTCTGTTCTACATTGCCCACTTTGGTAGTGTGTGTCCGGTTTGTGAGCCAGTTATTCAACCGATCTTACAACGAAGGGGTTTACATTCAGTTTGCTAAGTTTATCGGTAATGCCTGAATGTGGGATTGTGTCGAAAGCCTTTGCCAAGTCGAGGTATGCTGTGTGCACAGATTTGCCATCATCAATGGCCCTGGTCACATTTTTGAAGTAGTAATCTCTATATTAAAACTTTTGCGTAATTGCTCTGCATATTCCTCCAGGAAACAACATACCATTTTATTTATTTTTATTTTACATTTGTTGACCGGGCTAGTCTAGCTGGATACATGTCCATTTTCAGTAGAGGCCCGGGGAGAAAAGCTCCATGTTGAGTACAACAAGCCATTAACGAATGATATACAAAATAACAATATACAATAAAAAACACCAAATTAAGTACAATCATGAAAAAGTATACAGAAGAATACAGCAAAATGATTTTTTTTTTTTTTTTTCAAAAGTATAAGGCATGGCCAGAGCAATAAACATTGATGAACTATCGGTATCTATGTGAAGACTTCAGTCAAAAGTTATGTCCTGAGCAGAGTTAGAAGAGAAGGCTAGATAAAGCAGGAGGTTGTAGGTGAGAGGAAGCAGCAGTTAGTCAGGGTTAGAACAGGAACATAACCAGTGAGTCATGAGATGAAGCTTAAGCTTCTTTTTGAAAAGAGTATGAGAGCAGAGAGTTGTAAGTTCAGAGGGTAGAGCATTCCAAAGCTTACCAATGGAATTGCAGAAGAGGGAGTCTCCTGCCAAATTGTTGGATCTGCAGGTGTTAATCTGAAGTTTATTAGAAGAGCGTAGGTTTTTCGGATTTTGGTAGAGGGTAAGGAGGCTTGCAAGAATAGGAGTATTGGAGGATTGGTGTAGGGTTTTGTGGGCAATTGTAAGCTGAGAGAAGTGGAGAAGGTGTAGAAACTCTAACCAATCAAGTTGTTTAAGATTTAGACAGTGATGAGTTCGAAAAGGAGAGGCAGCAACAAATCTGGCAATATTATTATAGGCTACAGTCAACTTGTTAATGTTGGCTTTAGAAAGGTTTGTATAAATGGGTGAGGCATAGAGCAATGTAGAGATGAGATGTGTTCTGGCTATAGCAGTCCTGGCTGTTGGAGTAAGAAAGGGTTTGATTCTATAGAGGGATCCAAGTTTCTTGTTGATCGTTTTTATTGTACTGTTAATATGTGTGTCAAAATTGAGGTTGTTGTCTATAGTTATTCCTAGGAGTTTGGTAGTGAGGTCTGGAGAGATAACCGTACCATCGTTAGATGTAAGTGTAAAATGGATGGGGGTGGACTTACTGGTTGGAGAGAAGAGTAGAAGTTTAGTTTTTTTTGGATTTAGGAGGAGGCAACGTTTTGTAAACCATTGTTCAACAGTATTAAATGCATTCTGGGTGATGTTCTGCAGGTCGATTTGAGAAGTAGCTGAGCAGATAATAGTGGAGTCATCAGCATACTGAATGCAGGTAGAATGTGGAATTGCTGACTGAAGATCATTAATATAGATGGAAAATAGGAGAGGGCCTAATATGGAGCCCTGGGGGACACCCAGGGAGATAGGTAAGAGATTAGAAAGATTATTGTGCCAAAGTACTGCTTGTTTTCTGTTATTGAGGTACGATTTGAACCAGTTGATGGCTAATGGGTCTAGTGAAAGTGATTTCATAATATGCAAGAGCAGCTGATGATGAACCATGTCAAAGGCTTTGGATAAATCAACGAAAATTGCAGAGGAAAGAAGGCCGTTGTTACGTTTATTGTTAATACAATCTGTAAATGATAGCAGGGCAGTGGTGGTACTGTGGTAGGGTCTAAAACCGTGTTGACAGTTTGCCAATAGTTTATTTTGGAGAAGGTGGTTTAGAAGTTGATTCTGGATACATTTTTTCATAATTTTTGCCAGAGGAGATAGTAAGGCTATTGGTCGAAAGTTAGAGTATTCATTAGAGTTCCCACCTTTGTGTAGAGGAATAATGTAAGAAATTTTCCAGATGGATGGGATGTATCCTTCACTGATGGTTCTATTAATAAGAATGGATATGGGATAGGCAATGGGTCTGGCACCAATTTGAAGGTATTCTGCTGGGAGTTGGTCAGCAGAAGGGGTGGAAGGTTTCAGTTTTAGTAGAAGAGAGCATATAGTAGAAGTAGGCACTGGTTGAAATTGAAAGGATGGAGGAGGATTTAAAGGTGAGTTAGGTAGATTTGATGTGTCTGGTGAAAGATGGCTAGCAAGAGATTGGATGGTGTTGGTAAAGAATGAATTAAAGGAGTTGGCAGTTTGAATGGGATTATCTGGGTTAGAGCCTAGAGGGTTAGGGGTGGTAGACTGACCTGGGTGCAGAAGTTTGTTAATGCTGTTCAAAAACATTTGAGGCTTATTAAGATGGGTTTGCTGTATTTGGAGGTAGTAGTTCTTTTTATCTAGCACTATGGCTGTTTTAGTATTATTTCTTAGTTGTTTAAAAATTAAATGATCTAATGGGTTTTTAGTAGCACGCCATTTAGCCCAGGCTTTGTTTCTCAGATGGATTTTATGCCTAGTAGTATTTGAGAGCCAGGGTGCTGGTTTAGCTTTGCATCTAATAGAGCGTAATGGGGCATGCTGGTTCAGGATGGATAAGAAAGTGGTATTAAAATAGGCTACTGCTTCATCAAGTGGAAGATGTTTTAGTGGAGACCAATTAAATTGTTTAAGTTCTGTCAGGAATAGATCATGGTTAAATTGTATTTTGCAGCGAACAGTCCTGGCAATGTTGGAATGAGTGGGGTTGGTTTTGGATCTGATAAAGTAGGTTAGGGAGTGGTCACTTAGATCATCTGGGAGGATCCCTACATTGTAGGTTTGAAGAGGGTTATTAGTAAGTATCCAGTCTAAGGTAGTTTCTTTGTTGGTGGGTTTGTGAGTTCTAGTAGAGGAGTTAATAGTTTGAGTAAAGCCATATAAGTTAATATGGGTGGAAGGGTTACTACTGTTACAGGACTGCCAGTCAATATTAAAGTCTCCTAAGATTATTGTTTCATGTGGGAGGTTAATAGAACACCAATTTAGGATATTTTCAAGGGTATTAATATTATTTCCTGGCGGTAGGTATAAACAGATGGCATTAATAGCTTTATTATGGTTGACCTGGAGTTTAGTGATAAGTAATTCAGCTGAATTGTCTAAAGGTGGGTTAAGATCTATGGTGATGATTTGTAGTTTGGTTTTATAGAGGATTGCGACCCCTCCTCCCTTTTTGGCAGTACGGTCTCTTCTGATGATATTATAACCAGGAGGGGTAACTTCATTATCTTTGACTGTGGGTTTTAGCCAAGTTTCAGATAGGCATAGGATATCAAAATGGTGGACATCAAAGAACATACTTGCCTGGACACCTCAAAACATAGATAATGAAACCATCATCCTAGGTGATGTAAACATTGATTGGCTAGACATTGCCCAAAAGAACCCCTCAAAGAACATAAAACTTTACAACTTCTCCCAACTAATTCAAGACATCATCAGACCTCACAAAAATAACAATTGGGGCTCTGCAATAGAATGAATATTAGTGTCCAACCCTAACAATGTCACCACTGCAGGTATACTACCTAATACCATTAGCGACCACCACCCAGCATATATCCTACACAAATCTACCCTAACCCCAGACCAACACCAATACAAATCAACTAGAAATTTGACCAAGTTCCAACCATCCATATTTAATGAAACCTTAGCTAAAGTAAACTGGGAACCCCTCAAATCCCTACCACTTAATGAGGCTGTTGAATTCTTTAACTCAACATTCTTATACATCCTAAATTGGCAAGCATCCACCAGCCAAAAAACAAATAAAACATAACCATTCAAGCTGGCTCTCAAAATTCACCAAAGAAGTCATGTCCAAAAGGGATAAAATCTGGAAATCGTGGCAGAAAAACAAAGACCCCCCCTCAACTCTATTACAATACAAGCAACTTCGTAACGAGGCAAAATGACTAATAACCAGACATAACGCAACAAGGCAAAATGACTAATAACCAGAGATAAAAAGCCCACTACCTTCACCTACAAAGCCAACATAAAGATATTCCCAAAAAATGATGGTCCATCATTAATCAACTATTACACCCAGGCAGTCAAAGCAACCCATCCCCTGACCAGACAAAACCCCAGCTGAACTTGCCACCCTCTTCAATTCCTATTTCACTGACACCATAGCTAACCTAGCCACCACATTTTCTACAGTTAGCTCCACTATCTCCAAGACAGCTGATGACCAAATCTTCCCAGAAAACCGTCCCACCCTCAGCTCTATCTTAAAATTTTCCCCATACCTGCCACCACAATAAAAAATCTTTTACTTAAGCTAAAACCCTGTAATCTGGCCCCTGATAATCTACCCCCACCATTCTTGCAGCTAGCTGCAAACTCTATAGCTTATCCTATCAGCATACTCATTAATAGATCAATTAAAGAAACCCTTGTCCCAGATGTCTGGGAAAAAAGCATTCATTCTCCCCTTACACAAAGGTGGCACCAACACAGAGACCACAAATTTTTGGCCCATAGCAATTCTCTCACCCCTCTCTAAAATACTGGAAAAATGCATCTATGCCCGACTCCTCAACTACCTGGTTGAAAACCAAATTCTATCACCCACTCAGCATGGTTTTAGACTGGGACACAGCACCACTACTGCCCTCCTATCCTTCCTTGATACAGTTAACCAGGCATGGGATTCTGGCAAAATAATGGCTTCTCAAAATTACTTCTGTTTTCCGAGACCTCTCCAAAGCATATGATACCATTTCCCACACCATCCTCCTCTTACACATTACCCCACCTACCCTACAATTGTTCAATAGCTATCTCTCCAATAGGCAGCAATCCAACAAATGGCAACAGCCTTACTCTCCTTTCCTCAGTACTTCCACAGGGGTACCCCAAGGCTCCATACTTGGTCCTCTCTTATTTAGCATCTTTATTTACAACTTTCACCACTCTCCCACAATGCTCAACAATCCAGTATGCTGACGACTGCACAATAATATGCACTGCAAATTCCAGCTCTGAGCTCCAGCAAATCACCCAGAATGCCCTCACCTCTACTGAATCTTGGATGCTTAACAATCATCTTGCCCTAAATCTGAAAAAAAAACTAAACTAGTACTTTTTACCACTAAGAAAACCAGTTCCCTAGATAAATAATCTTCACTATACAAGACCAAGACAATACCTCTATAGAAGTTGTCCACATACTAAACTACTAGGCATTATTACAGATGAAAACCTTAACTTTGACAAACAATAACATCAGAAAAACACATCAAAAGCTTGGTATTCTCTACAGGCACCAACACTTTCTTAGCCTCTCTACTAGGCAAACCCCTGCAACCACCTTTTTATTACCATCTTTCCTTTATGGCGCCCCTCTCCTCACTAATATCCAACATTCTGCGAAATCCAAACTTGAAATGTGTTACAACAAAATTGCCAAATTTGCCACCAAGGCCAAATTCTCATCTCACCACTGTAACTCGCTGAAACAATTAGGCTGGCTGGAACTCCCCCACTGTCTCTCATTCACCGAACTAACTACAGAGCACAACATCATCTACAGACCCACAGACTGTCCTGCCCTCTCGACACTACTTGCCCAATACCAACCCAGCAGGCAACTAAGATCTGAACATCATCTATTTCTAAAAGTAGAAAAGCCCACCTTACCTGCTGGTCAACTCCTCTACTCCTTCACCATTGCCAAACAATGGAATTCACGTCCACCTTCTATAAGAAACACAGGCAGCACCACCATCTTCAAACAAATATTGAAAAATCATCTCAACTCTTCCTGGCTATGTAGCTGTTGTGTAACCTAACCTCCTCCTTCTCCTTAGACGAGAAGTAAACTCCTTTGCTTTTTACTACCAGTGACTGATACTTACTCCATATTTACTATTTTTTCATCACTTGTTGATACTGGTACAATAATGCTGATTAATATATCTCTGTTTATACCTCTCTGATTGTATTCATCTGGCAACCAACAAACATCCTGTTGTTATTTATACATTCTTTATATATTACTTTAATCACTATTTGTAACACTGTATCTACTTTTGGACCAGTTCATGTTCTGTATCTATGTTCTTGCCAGAAATTTTCTGCCCGGCTCTCCACTGAAAATGGGCTCTTTTAGGCCCAGTGGATTTTCCTGGTACAGCAATGCGATAAATAAAATAAAATCCTCAAGATTTAACAAGCAGGATCTGCTCTTGACAATGCCGAATTGGGTAGGATCCAGGGTTTGGAGGTTGCCTATGTCTTTATTTATGAAGTCCATAATGATGTGTTCTATGGCCTTACAGATGAGGCTGGTCAGGCTTATGGGTCTTTAATTCCCTGGGTCTGTTGCTAGGCCACCTTTGTGGAGGGGAATAGGTATTGATGTTCTCCATTCTGCGTGAACAAAGCCTGTGGTTAGACTATGACTGAAAAGGTTACTTCATGGTGATGTTAGTTTGTGTTTTAGCCTGTTAAGAAGACAGCCTGGGATGTTGTCTGGTCCCACAGAGGCTATGTTTTTTGCCTTTGTGGGACCAGTGTGTGCAATATCGTTAGTCACTAGTTCTGCACATGGTAGGGTCCTACTTTTTAGGCTACATATGTATCTGTAAAAGGCCTTATGGTTATCCTGGACTGTGCTAGCTAAATTTTTCTCAAAGAGGCCCTTAGAAGATTTGAAAAGTTGTCTTATTTGCCTGTTGAGGCTAAGGAGGGTGATTTTCCATTGTTGGAATCTCACTTTTGTTTTCATGGACAGCAACTTTTTGCTTTTATTGTAAAGTTTGTTGATGCTGGATGTCCACCGTGGTGGTTTATTTTTACATGGGGCTCTGGCTTTGATTCTTTCTGGTACAGCCGAGTCTATATACTTATGCAACTGATTGTACAGGGCTTTAATGTAAGCTTCAGTGTAGTTACAACTTCCAGCTGGGGGTAGGGCTTGGAATGCATTTATACCTTCACCTAGGAGGGTATAGTTGCTTTGGTGAGGCTTTTTACAGTGATGTCACCCTTTGTGAGTTCTGGTGTTAGTGTCAGTTCAAAGGTGACTGATTTGTGGTCAAATTTAATTAATGAGGGTCCAACAGTTGTGGTAGTGCATCCATTTGATATGTTAGTGAGGGCCAGATTTAGTACCGTTGTTCCTCTTATCTGGGTATGAACAATTTGTTCCAGGGCATTTCTGTGTTGCTGTTTTGAGTGTGAGAGAGCATGGATTCAAGATTCTTGGTGTAGATACATCTCTCACACTCTGATTAGAGTGAGTTATTAGTAGGGGGTTGTTGGTATACATAAGGCAATTGCTACACTGCCTCAAGAGACCCAAGTCAACAAAGTTGGCAGGAGGAAAAAGGGTGGTCCAACTCTCCATAATGCTAGGCTGAAGACTGTTGTCACCAGTGGGGGCTTTTCATGCTCAATCAAAGAGTAGCTCAGTAGATATATTCATATATCCACTGCAACTTACAGATACACCTTAAAATTAAATTTTATTCATTTATTTATTTATTTTACATTTTTGATCAGGTTTGTCCAACTGAGCTGATAGCCCTTTTTCAGTGGAGGCCTGGGGAGAAAAGCTCCACATTTATTTATACAAGTAAATAGAGTAGTTAAGGTACCAAAAAACAACATTTGGAGAAAAGCTCCAGGAATCAGTTCGTTTCAACATATTTATAATATTCAAATAGCATTTACATTAAATACAGACACATTTAAAATTGAGTTTTCAATAACAAACAAGTAAATCTACAATATCATCTAAAACGTAGCTCTCATTATCACCAGTGGAAACAAAAGTATACATATAGTAAACAGTGAGATATGAAATGAGAGACATCTTGGTTTGTTCATCTATATCTCGGAACATATGCTTTGCTGTTACTTGTTAGTCATTTCCTGCATGCCAGAAAACTCAATTAATAAGAAACTGCCCTTGAAGAACCATTTCTTGCCTCTGATCCATTTTAGAATCTTCAATGGTGAAGTTCAAACATTCCTCTTCAAAATCCTACAGATTAAATTGTAATATTTCTAAAACATTTGGATGGTAATTCATCATGGACTGGTTATTGCTTTTGATCAGGGTTCAGGCACACATGTCATGTACCAGTCCCAAAATCACAAAACATAAGCAAGGTGTTGTGACAAAAGGAGGTACTGTCAGCACAGTTATTTGGAATTTTGTAAATAATTATATGCAATTTATATAAGATACTTGGGTTGCAAATGTGTTAGAACTGTATGAAGTGTATATATCAAACTGCTTTGTACAGATATTTGTGTTGAAAAGGTTTTTGTAAAGTGCTTGTGCTTAAAACGTATCCAGAGTGTGCCCTACTGGAAGAGAACAAAAACGTACATGCACTATTGTAACTTTTTAAATGTATATGTTAACAGGGGAAACTGTAGGGTTAATGTCAGTCCATCAAACTTTAGTAAAATAGCTGAAATTAAATCACTTCATAGGTTAGGCCATAAAGATACTGTCTCTCAGGTTTCAATGCGGCCAGAGACAAAAAGTCTGTACTAGGAAGCTTTCTGTATTGACTTTGGGGTGAACTAATTGCTACTCTGGAAGCATGAAGGAATGCAATTGTCTTATAACTTCCAGCACCTGCCAAAGATCTGAGGAAAAGCCCTTGTATGTGTATTTTACGGGTGTATATTACATTATCGAATTGTTAAAAGTTCGAACATCATATGGTTGAAGCCATATGATCAAACTTTTAAAAGTTCAAAAAGCTAAAAAAAAATTAACAGAGAAAACCTACCTGACCGTTTTAAGCAGGGGGGCAAGTCCCCATGCACCCCCAACAACCCCCCCTTTAAATATACCAACTCTGAGATCGCACTACAGTGCAGGAAAGGGAAATCTTCCCATTCCACACTGTACAGAGATCTCCATTGAAATGTTCAAACTTTTAAAAGTTTGATCATATGGTGCTGACCATATGACGTTCGAACTTTTAACAATTCAGTAATGTAATATACACCCATATTTTTACAGGTAGGTGCTATGTCCTGCCAGCTGCCAGCAATGGGGCTTTGCATGAGAACTAGATGTCAGATGACCAGAAATTATGTCATTCTGCAAGCTATCCCAGCAGTCTCTTAGTGAGACAGAGCATTCTATATTTTGTCTTGGACCTGACAACAAGAAGCATTCACCACATCATCTGCCTTGCTCTATGAAGTTTCTAGAGAACAGTATAATTCTTTTAGATTCAGTCAATAATACAATGAAGCTTAGGTTAGATATTTTTCTTTATTTGTCTGAGCCTGTCCAGCAATGTTGTTTTAAATATTTCCTGTGATTCTGAACCCTGATGTCATTGTGAATATATATATATATATATATATATATATATATATATATATATATATATATATATATATATAGTATTGTCTTGTTCTTTTATTATTTATTGCGGTGGTGGTGCTGTGGTAGTGTTGTCGCCTCATAGCAAAACATTGTCCCATTCGATTCTCAGCTAGAGCGTCTTCTGTGTGGAGGCATACGTGAATGGGGCATGCCTTCGTTAAAGGTTGTGCGTCAGGGCTGGTAATCCGGTACGTAAAAATCCACTACCAATCATTAGCGGACTGGAGTTCCGCTGTGGTGACCCCTAACTGGGAAAAGCCGAAAGACACAAACAATTAAATATATTTAAACCTTTCAATGTGGCTGATCTTTGCAGAGATATTCAAGTTTGGGAGTACTTGCATATTGATTTGGTGACACTGGGTGGGCCACTCCTAACAGCCTTGCTCTTGGTCAACCTAGCATTTGTATTAATAACAATTTCTCTCAGTATACACAAATCAAAATCTCCAAGTGTGTGTGTGTCAGCTACTTGGGCAGGGATACGAAGCACTGGTTGGACAGAGAGAGTGTTGGAGGACTTGGCTTGGAACTCTGGCTAAGGACTCAACTCTATAGCTGTGCCAGTGGGGTGTCTTACTGGGGATCTGAAGAAAGGTAGAGGAACCAGCCCCAGACTGACTGTGGTCTCTGTGTGCTCTTAAGGGAAATTGAACTTGATGCAGAGAGTTGCATCTACAAATACTGTTTGTGTGTGCCTGTTATCCTTTCAGTGAATGTCCCTCATAGGTGCCAGTGGTGAGGATTGAGGCTTCTTGATTACTGGTCCAGTGGTGGGGCATCATATATTTATTGGCTGGCAGTGGTGGATCACCACATCACATACTGGGATTCAGTGGTGTGGATATTCAACTCCTGTAGCCTGTAAACAGTGGCCACTAAAGAATGTGTTTGAACTCTCAAGCAGCCACACAGTAGGCATTCAGAATTTCATATCACAATAGTTTTATTTATTATTATTTTTTTTTTTGCTAGCTGAGTTAGCCAGGGAGAGCAGACAAGGATGTCAGCAGAGGATTATGTCAAGCTGACAAGGAGCCAGTTGGCTGGGATGTGCCAGGACAAAGGACTGGTGCATGCCAACCCGGCTAAAGTGGAAATGATTGCAGCCTTAGTATAAGGAGATGAGGTGCATGGCAAAGAGAGAGGTGGCGAAGGCTAAGGATAAAGCATATGAAGAGCTGTATAAAAGGTTGGACACTAAGGAGGGAGAAAAGGACAGAGGGACCAAGCTAGTAAAGATGTGCAGCAGGTAATGGTGATAAAGGATAATGAGGGAAACGTACTCACAAGCGAGGAGAGTGTGTTGAGCAGATGGAAAGAGTACTTTGAGGGGTTGATGAATGAAGAGAATGAGAGGGAGAGAAGGTTGGATGATGTAGGGATAGTGAATCATGAAGTACAATGGATTAGCAAGGAGGAAGTAAGAATAGCTATGAAGAGGATGAAGAATGGAAAGGCTGTTGTTCCAGATGACATATCTGTGGAAGCATGGAGGTGTTTAGGTGGAATGGCAGTGGAGTTTTTAACTAGATTGTTTAATGAAATCTTGGAAAGTGAGAGAATGCCTGAGGAATGGAGAAAAGTGTTTTGATACCTATTTTTAAGAATAAGGGTGATGTGCAGAGATGTAGTAACTACAGAGGGATTAAACTGATCAGTCACAGCATGAAGTTATGGGAAAGAGTAGTGGAAGGTAGGTTAAGAAGGGAGGTGATAATTCGTGATCAGCAGTATGGTTTCATGCCAGGAAAGAGCACTACAGATGTGATGTTTGCTCTGAGAGTGTTGATGGAGAAGTACAGAGAAGGTCAGAAGGAGTTGCATTGTGTCTTTGTGGATTTAGAGAAAGCATATGACAGGGTGCCTAGAGAGGAGTTGTGGTATTGTAAGAGGAAGTCGGGAGTGTGAAGTATGTAAGAGTGGTACAGGATATGTATGAGGGTAGTGTGACTGCGGTGGGAGTGACGGATGTGTTTAAGGTGGAGGTGGGATTACATCAAGGATCAGCTCTGAGCCCTTCCTTATTTGCAGTGGTGATGGACAGGTTGACAGACGAGATCAAACAGGAGTCCCTGTGGACTATGATGTTTGCAGATGACATTGTGATCTCTAGTGAGAGTAGGGAATAGGTGGAGGAGACCCTGGAGAGGTGGAGATATGCTCTAGAGAGAAGAGGAGTGAAGGTCAGCAGGACTAAGACAGAATATATGTGTGTGAATGAGAGGGAGGATAGAGGAATGGTGAGGATGCAGGGAGTAGAGGTGGTGAAGGTTGATGAGTTTAAATACCTGGGATCAATAGTTCAGAGTAATGGTGAGTGTGGAAGAAAGGTGAAGAAGAGAGTACAGGCAGGATGGAGTGGGTGGAAAAGAGTGTCAGGAGTGATATGTGACAGACGAGTACCAGTAAGAGTGAAAGGGAAGGTCTACAAGAGGGTAGTGAGACCAGCTATGTTATATGGGTTGGAGACAGTGGCACTGACAGAAAGGCAGGAGTCAGAGCTTGATGTGGCAGAGTTGAAGATGTTAAGATTTGCACTGGGTGTGACGAGGATGGACAGGATTAGGAATAAGTATATTAGAGGGTCAGCCCAGGTTGGAAGGTTTGGAGACAAACCAGAGAGGCAAGATTACATTGGTTTGGACATGTGCTGAGGAGGGATGCAGAGTATATTGGGAAAAAGATGCTAAGGATGAAGCTGCCAGGTAACAGCATTTGTATTAATAACAATTTCTCTCAGTATACACAAATCAAAATCTCCAAGTGTGTGTGTGTCAGCTACTTGGGCAGGGATACGAAGCACTGGTTGGACAGAGAGAGTGTTGGAGGACTTGGCTTGGAACTCTGGCTAAGGACTCAACTCTATAGCTGTGCCAGTGGGGTGTCTTACTGGGGATCTGAAGAAAGGTAGAGGAACCAGCCCCAGACTGACTGTGGTCTCTGTGTGCTCTTAAGGGAAATTGAACTTGATGCAGAGAGTTGCATCTACAAATACTGTTTGTGTGTGCCTGTTATCCTTTCAGTGAATGTCCCTCATAGGTGCCAGTGGTGAGGATTGAGGCTTCTTGATTACTGGTCCAGTGGTGGGGCATCATATATTTATTGGCTGGCAGTGGTGGATCACCACATCACATACTGGGATTCAGTGGTGTGGATATTCAACTCCTGTAGCCTGTAAACAGTGGCCACTAAAGAATGTGTTTGAACTCTCAAGCAGCCACACAGTAGGCATTCAGAATTTCATATCACAATAGTTTTATTTATTATTATTTTTTTTTTGCTAGCTGAGTTAGCCAGGGAGAGCAGGCAAGGATGTCAGCAGAGGATTATGTCAAGCTGACAAGGAGCCAGTTGGCTGGGATGTGCCAGGACAAAGGACTGGTGCATGCCAACCCGGCTAAAGTGGAAATGATTGCAGCCTTAGTATAAGGAGATGAGGTGCATGGCAAAGAGAGAGGTGGCGAAGGCTAAGGATAAAGCATATGAAGAGCTGTATAAAAGGTTGGACACTAAGGAGGGAGAAAAGGACAGAGGGACCAAGCTAGTAAAGATGTGCAGCAGGTAATGGTGATAAAGGATAATGAGGGAAACGTACTCACAAGCGAGGAGAGTGTGTTGAGCAGATGGAAAGAGTACTTTGAGGGGTTGATGAATGAAGAGAATGAGAGGGAGAGAAGGTTGGATGATGTAGGGATAGTGAATCATGAAGTACAATGGATTAGCAAGGAGGAAGTAAGAATAGCTATGAAGAGGATGAAGAATGGAAAGGCTGTTGTTCCAGATGACATATCTGTGGAAGCATGGAGGTGTTTAGGTGGAATGGCAGTGGAGTTTTTAACTAGATTGTTTAATGAAATCTTGGAAAGTGAGAGAATGCCTGAGGAATGGAGAAAAGTGTTTTGATACCTATTTTTAAGAATAAGGGTGATGTGCAGAGATGTAGTAACTACAGAGGGATTAAACTGATCAGTCACAGCATGAAGTTATGGGAAAGAGTAGTGGAAGGTAGGTTAAGAAGGGAGGTGATAATTCGTGATCAGCAGTATGGTTTCATGCCAGGAAAGAGCACTACAGATGTGATGTTTGCTCTGAGAGTGTTGATGGAGAAGTACAGAGAAGGTCAGAAGGAGTTGCATTGTGTCTTTGTGGATTTAGAGAAAGCATATGACAGGGTGCCTAGAGAGGAGTTGTGGTATTGTAAGAGGAAGTCGGGAGTGTGAAGTATGTAAGAGTGGTACAGGATATGTATGAGGGTAGTGTGACTGCGGTGGGAGTGACGGATGTGTTTAAGGTGGAGGTGGGATTACATCAAGGATCAGCTCTGAGCCCTTCCTTATTTGCAGTGGTGATGGACAGGTTGACAGACGAGATCAAACAGGAGTCCCTGTGGACTATGATGTTTGCAGATGACATTGTGATCTCTAGTGAGAGTAGGGAATAGGTGGAGGAGACCCTGGAGAGGTGGAGATATGCTCTAGAGAGAAGAGGAGTGAAGGTCAGCAGGACTAAGACAGAATATATGTGTGTGAATGAGAGGGAGGATAGAGGAATGGTGAGGATGCAGGGAGTAGAGGTGGTGAAGGTTGATGAGTTTAAATACCTGGGATCAATAGTTCAGAGTAATGGTGAGTGTGGAAGAAAGGTGAAGAAGAGAGTACAGGCAGGATGGAGTGGGTGGAAAAGAGTGTCAGGAGTGATATGTGACAGACGAGTACCAGTAAGAGTGAAAGGGAAGGTCTACAAGAGGGTAGTGAGACCAGCTATGTTATATGGGTTGGAGACAGTGGCACTGACAGAAAGGCAGGAGTCAGAGCTTGATGTGGCAGAGTTGAAGATGTTAAGATTTGCACTGGGTGTGACGAGGATGGACAGGATTAGGAATAAGTATATTAGAGGGTCAGCCCAGGTTGGAAGGTTTGGAGACAAACCAGAGAGGCAAGATTACATTGGTTTGGACATGTGCTGAGGAGGGATGCAGAGTATATTGGGAAAAAGATGCTAAGGATGAAGCTGCCAGGTAACAGGAAAAGAGGAAGGCCTAAGATAAGGTTTATGGATGTGGTGAGAGAGGACATGCAGGTGGTTGGTGTGACAGAGCAAGATGCAGAGGACAGGAAGAAATGTAAACAGCTGATCTGCTGTGGTGACCCCCTAACGGGAGCAGCCAAAAGAAGAAGAAGAAGATTGCAGCCTTAGCCACAGGTGGATCACAGACTAGCAACCAGGAAGACAGACAGATTGCCCTTGGGGGTGTACAGCTCTCAGAAAATGGACAGTTCAACCTTTCCTCAGAGGACTTAAAAATCCATCTGGGGTTAAAGAGACTTGAACTGGCGGCCATTTGGTGGTGGAAGAAAATAAGAAATTGAGACATTTGGAGGCTGAAGAATATGAGAGGCAGAAGCAACATGAAAAGGAGATGCTGACTCTTCGCCAGGGTCATGGAGGTAATGGGGAAGGGAATAACCGAACCCCAGAAGCAACAAAGGTCAGTAAATTTCTTCACAATTTACAGAGGGTGATAATTTTGATAGTTTTATTCAGAAAAAGGGTATGTAAACAGTATAATGTTGACCAAGGGCTCTGAGTACGGTTCCTGACTCCCTTATTCCATGGTAAAGCTGTAACTGCTGTTTCTAAATTGTCTGATATTGACTGTCTAGACTATAACCAAGTAAAGAAATGTTTATTAGAGTGTTTTAAGTTAACACCTGAAACTTATAGAAAAAAGTTTTGTGAGCATAGACACAAGGCAGATGAAAGTGTGTATGATTATATTGCTGAGTTAAGCACTTATTTTCATAGGTTGGTAAGTGGGTGTCAGGTCACCACTTTTGAAGGTCTGGCAGACCTTTTGGTGAGGGAACAAACCCTTAGCACTTTGCCTGAGGACATGAGAATCTGGTTGGCAGATACAGAATGCAACACTGCAAATGAGTTGAGGAAAAAAGGAGACCTATACCTGGCAAGCAGAGCATCACTGCTCAGGAAAGGGATACCCAGTGGTGGCCGTGCATATAAGGAAACATGGTGGGTAGCCTAAACTGCTCCAACAGAGTCCGCCACTAACAGGGGAAGTCACTAGTTCAGGTAGTCAGCCAGAATCAAGGGTTAAAAGTTTTAAATGTAACCAGTGAGGCCATATAGCATATAGATGTCCATGGAGGCAAGGTAGGGAACAAATGGTAGGGGGCCCAGGCCCAGCAAGTTGAAATGACAGAATGCCAGCAGTAAGTTGTCTGGAGACAACAGGGGTACAAAACTACCAGAAGAGGTTATATCCTATCTTAGTAGATGGGAAACAGGCCACTGCTAAGAGACACACAGCCTCTGACCTAACTGTTGAAAGCCTGGAATGGTTAAAGAGGAGCATTACTTGCTTGGGAAATCTACTCCAGACAGAGCTTTAAGAGGGACCCCATTCCAAATATCTTTGGCTAGGGTTCACTTTGACTGGGAGGGTGGAAAAGGAAGCAAGCAAGTAGGTGTGCTTGAGGATATCCCTGCAAATGTCCTGATAGGGAATGATTTTGATAATGCAGTACCTTGTGTGCATGCAGTTACATGCAGTCAGGTTTGGAAACAGGCATGTGGGTCTGGTAGCCTGTGGGGGGGACCCAGACAGACTGCACACTTGAAGCCAGGACTGGAGAGGTAGCTACTGCAGGAAGGGATCTACCTTGTAGCAGTGAGAGTGAAGGTGAGCCACACCTACTGGTGGGTACTGATGTTCCCTTGAACAGAGTGAGTACAAGGGCACAGATGAGTAGTAGTATCCAGGCTGACAGTGAGGCACTGCTATCAGAAGATACCAGACTTCCTGTGGAAGAGGAATTGGGGAGGGTTATAAAGAGAAGCTGAGACAGGCTCAGCTGTCAGACTGTGAGAGTAAAGAACAGGTTAAAATGGACTTCTTTGGATTTTTCCTGAAAATGTAAAATACATGTTCTGCATTTCAGTGTATGTAGTGCACGCAGTTAACTAACTTGGCAAAACCGTGTAGCTTGGCATTCATTGTTAATAAGAATCAGAAGTAAAATATTTTATCTCTCATAAACTATGCAGCTTGAGAAATTTATTATCTACAAGCAGGTCAAGACGAACTCTTGTATGCAGCTGTGTCTCGTTAATATGATACGCAAGATAGGCCAAGGACGAAAGGAGTTATTCTTCAGGAAAAGAATGTTTAAGATATGGAAAACAAACTGTCAGCAGACCAGCTTGAGAGGAAAGACTTATTACTCTAGCAAATTCTCAAAACTGCTGATGCAGGCAGAAAAGACACTATAAAGATTGAGACTTTTTCTTTTATATCAGAGACTTTTCTAGCATACTGTTCTAGCATGTCGAGTGGTAGATTACTGGCGTCGTCTCCAGTTCAGCTGGTCAATCTGGGTATCTTGAGACAATGCTGCAATTGTCTCATGTACACAGACAACCCTCTCCTCCTCCCAACAAACACAAATACATGTGAGAGATGCAACTATATAGCCAAACTGGAGGCTGAACTCTCTCAACTCAGGGCTGGCATGACCAGACAGGAGGAGATGGCAACCACACACACAACAATCCCAGTCCCACATAGACCTACCACAACTGCAAACCAAACACATAAAAACACAAAGACATACTCGGAGGCTCTAATAAAAAACTTACCAAAACAACAGAGGCTCCCAAAGCAGACATCCAAAAATCCACCACCTCAAAACAAAACACATACAACACATAATTCAATAAATCAGTGTGTCGACCAATCGCAGCCCTTAAGGCCAAACACCTTGCCTGATACACTAGTAATAGGTGACTCCATAGTCAGACACACTGATGTCCCACTGACCAGGCTGAACAAGGAGAAGGTGACTGTGAGCTGTCTATCGGGAGCTAGGATCTGCCACATAACACACGCACTCAGGTCACTCCAAAGCAAGTACAAATATGACTCCGTCATTGTCCATGCTGGTGTGAATGACCTGAGATGTACCTCCCTGGACTACATGAAAAGAGACATAGAGGAGCTCTCCGATTATGTAGCCCAGGCTGGTATGACCCTGACCCTGAGCAGCATCTTGCCCTCACCAAGAATGATACCACAATACAAAGACAAGATGATCAGCTTTAACAATTGGCTCAAGTACTGGTGTCATTCTAAGGGGATCAATGTCTGTCTGCCTGGGATGATATGTTGGACAAGCCACGCTGCTTCGCAAGGGATGGCTTACACCTGTCACCACTGGGCTTCCGGATATTGGCTAAGGCTCTTGCCACCCCATAGTGCCTTTTTAGGCAAGGCTCAAAAGGCAAACCCACCTCCTTAGAAAACAAAATGGAAAAAACTAAGGGTAATGCTGCTCAACGCCAGAAGTCTAAATCTCAAGATGCAGGCACTTGATGCACTCCTCAGCATGGAGAACATCGACATCTGTGCAGTAACTGAAACCTGGTTCAAGGCTCCTGAGAGCTCCCCAGCGCTACCAGGCTATACCTCGTATCATGCTTTTCGGCCCCAAAACCCGGGCCGACCCACAAAGGGAGGGGGAGTGTCCATATTCATAAAGGACACCCACACCTCCAGGTTAGTAGCAACACATGAAGCATCAGAGACCATACAGGTGCAACTAACCATAGGCAAAACTGCTATACAACTGGTAGCATGTTACAGACCACCCTCCCAATCTCAAGAACCCCACTCAGCCTTCCTGAAGACATTGGAGGATATGAATGTATCACAAAATACCATCATACTGGGAGACTTCAACTACCCAAACATAGATTGGGTACATTATTCTAGCCCTAATACCCTAGCCCAAAGGTTCCTGGAATTCATAAATTCAAATGCACTGGAACAACTAGTCACCTCTCCCACTAGGGGAGATAATATACTAGACCTGATCATCACAAACATGGGGAAAAATGCTCCACACCAGAAGTATACCCCTCACTAGTGAGATCTGACCACAAACTAATCACCCTGGATATACATATCCCACCTCCACCCCCAGCACAAAAGACCACAGTGAAAAACTTCTCAAAAGCAGACTTCACTCTTCTTAAGACTGAGATGGTATCCTTTAAGCCCACTGTGCCAGTGGATACCACATCCCACAATGCCGAATCCTTCACAAATGCTTTCTATGGACATCTCCAAGAATGCATGGATCATGCAATCCCAAACAAATCCAAGTCCCTCTCCACCAAATGTAAGCGTCCTGTCTGGTGGACCTCAGCCATAAACAAATTGTATAACAAAGAAGGAAGCTACTGCACGTCAGAGCGAAATCCCATGAAGGGAAGACATCTCTGATCAACATTAGCAGAAAACTACGTTCTCTCATAAAAACATCCAAGGCAAACTTTGAGAGAAAAATCGCTAAGGACACTAAAGATAACCACAAAGCCTTCTTCAGCTATGTTAGAAACCTGGGCAGAAACCCTCAGATATGCTCAGAGTTGGTTCACAACAACACCCACAGATATTGCTAACATTCTGGCTGACAGGTTCAGTGCAAATTTCTCCCCTCTTTCACCCCCAAAAGAAGAAATACTTATCCCAGCTGAATGTAATCTCCCTGTCATCTCAGATGTCCAAGTGAGAACGGCCCTAAACAAAGCAAAAAACACAGCATCAATGGGACCTGACGGTATCCCGGGGTGCGTGTTACGTGAACTCCAAGAGGAGCTAAACCCACACATAAAAATGCTATTTAACCTTAGCCTTACTTCGGGATATGTACCTGAACACTGGCGTACAGCAACAGTGGTCCCACTCCACAAGGGGGGGTGCCTCTACAGACTCTGGAAACTACCGCCCCATAAGCTTAACTAGCCTGGTCTGCAAAGCTATGGAAAGAATCATTATGGAACTCATAAACAGAGACATAGGGGACCTACAGACACTTGACCCCACCCAGTTCGGCTTTGTAAAGGGCAGATCCTGCCTTTTAAACCTGGTTGACTTTTTTGAAACAGTCACTAGAGCCATTGATGAGGGCAAAGCAGTCCATACAGCATACCTGTACTTGGCTAAGGCCTTCGACACAATACCCCACTCAGGCATCATAGATAAGCTAAACAGCTTAAAAGTAAACCCTTATGTCACTAGATGTGTTGCAAACTGGCTAAAGGACAGAACCCATAAAGTTAAAATCGCTGGAGCAATGTCAGACTCAAAGCCAGTCACAAGTGGTGTCCCACAGGGATCTGTCCTGGGACCCCTCTTGTTCGGCATTTATTTCTCAGATGTTAAAGCAAACATGGTAGGGCTGTGGCTGACAACGTTCGCAGATGACTGCAAACTAGGCGCCATAGTCGATACACCAGCAGACACACACATCCTACAAAAAGGCCTCACTGAAACGGACAACTGGTGCCGTAGTCACGGCCTTAAACTAAATGCCAAAAAATGTATAGTCATCCCTTCTGGAAAAAACAAAGTACCCACAAATTATCACATAGACAGCAACCCACTGAGTACGGAAAAAGTAATCAGAGACCTAGGGACCCAAGTAGACAGCGACCTCTCATTTGACACCCACGTTGCCAAAGTGGTTAGAAAAACATTCTACCTTGCACACCTCATCATGAAGGGATTCACATCCAGATCCAAGGATGTCATTGTACCCCTATATTCCTCCCTCATCAGACCCATGATTGAGTACAATGCCCCATTTGGTATGTACCTCACCCGGCATTTGCAACAGCTGGAGAGACCACAAAAGTACCTCACCAAAAGGATCAAGGGTCTCCAACATATGTCTTATTCTGCCAGACTAAAGAAACTTCAGCTCTATTCAGTAGCATACCACCTGCTCAGAGGTGATCTCTGCCTGACGTACAAGGCCATGTCCAATCAGGATCTGATGGACATGCTCTACCTCAAAAAATCCAAATCCATCAGGACCACGAGAGCTAAAGACTTAAACATCGGCACAAGTATGAATAGGACATGCTGGAGGGATAGATTCATAACCCAGAGGCTTCCCATGCTTTGGAACAGGATCCCAGTTCGTATTAGGCAGAGCCCCTCACTGACTCTCTTCAAGAGAAATATTGATGAGTGGATGGGAGATCGTAAGTTTACCCCAGGGGTCACATCTGTGTCACTGCTAGACAGGGGCACAGTCAACTAATTCTATTATATAAGGGGACCTTCGCTGTGTCACTACTAGACAGAGGCACAGTATTCTAGATTTATTCTGTACATTTTTGTACCATTTCATGGGGTGGCAAAAGCCACATCACTATGGCTAGGCTTACAAATGCCCCAGGGCAGATAGCCTTGTACTATACTATGAAACTATGAAACTAAGCTGAAGTGCGTTTGGATGTATATACCTTTCATTGTTAAGCTAGATGAAAACCTCGTGAGCAGTAAATGAATGTCATAACAGCAGAACTGTCTCAGTGTCTTCATTGAGTAAAGGTACAGACTACCTGAATAGTGTAGTACCACTTTAACAGTGGCAAGACCAGTCCAGTACAAACAACGGGAGGGTGACCTGAAGATGTGCCTGTCACAGTGCGACATTCCAGAGCAGACCTTTTTTGAATCGATTTTTCTCTTCCTAAAACTTTGTCCATTGACTGTAGGACAAACACTGCAGCACAGTACAGTAATTTTCCTTCAGACAGTTGGTGATATATGAGGTCCACATTTTCCACTGCTGAAAATTTGTCTCACCAGCATCTAGTTAAAGACAGCAGAGAATTCTCCCACAACTGATCTCCGTGTCAAGACTGGCCACCTTGTCCTGAACATTTGTGGTAAATATTTTCTTCTGTTTTTCTTTTAACAATGAATGCAATTCATGAAAATGCCAAGAAGTGCACTAAGTCTTTTACTGTTGATGTGTCTGAATCATATGTAGATGTGTGGAATTATTTAAATACATTGTATGATCATCATGTTAGCATCTGTATGTCTTTACTAGGTAAAACTGACAATCCAGCATTATGCAAATGGATTGCTACCTTTGACTGGTATGTACATAAAGCAAAAGTGCCACAGAATGTACAAAAATGTGCTATTTGCAATGATTTAAATGTTGCTTTTTGCATTCCTTGTCATAAACGTATTGTACAAAACCTGAAATACAACCAGGATAAAGTAATGCCTAAAGCACAGACAATGGTTCCTGTTTCTATATATCCTGTTGCAAAAGATTTGTTAGAGGGTGATGCAGATGTCAAAGTTTGTACTTTATAGTCTGATTTGCAGGAGATTAAAGACTGGATTGCTAAAGTTAGCAACTAGCAAGATCTTGAACTCATGGGTCATTTTCAGACTTACTGTGATAAATGGAATGCGTCTGGTAAACTGCATGCTGACATCGCTGAATGTGCCAAAGAATTTTTTCAATTTTTGAAAGTCTCACAGACTGAAATGAAGACCTTTACACAAACTGTTATTGAACATGACAGTAAAGCTACTGGTATGATAGAAGGATTAATGAGTAAAATTGTCCGTTTGCAAAAAAAATATGACAAGCAACTGGCTGACGCACAGCATGATGTAACTGTTGCAAGGGAGGAGATAAACACATTATGAGCTCAGTTAGAGACACAGGAATCTGAGGCTGCTAGAGTAGCAGACTTAGCTAATCAAGATCTTTTAAGATTACAAGCCCTGTTAGAAAAATATCAGTCTAAAGCACTAGAAACTGCTGTTACTAGTCATATCATAGCCTCAGCAGTTTTTTCTGCTGAAGTTTATCATCAGTCTGGGATGTTAGAAACTCTCCCTAAGTGGGATGAACAGAAGGGTATTTTTAATAACATGATTACATTTGAAGCTTGGGTTCTTGAAACTGTAGGCACTGTATGGAATGATACCCTTGAACGTTGTTTCTGGAATTTTATTCCTCAGCGTTTCATGGCTTATATTCAGCAAAAGCAGTATCCAATACAAACTAACCACCTACAAATGACAGCAGTATTGTTAGCATACACTAGGGGGCAATCTCTCACACCAACACTTTTAGATCAGTTTCAAATGACAGTCTGTGATTCTTTGGAAGAACAAGCCGAACATTACCAGCTGGCATATATGCTAGTTAATGGCAGTGATGAAAAAGATATGAAAGATGTCAATTTTCAAAAAGCTGTTATGTGCTCCTTTTTGGACCAATTGGAAGGTGTCCCAGAGGATATCAAACTTATTTATGAGGAATCTTCAAATACACTCACAGAGTTAGTAGATAAATTGCTGCGAGCACGTATTATATGTAAAGATAATGCTATTCATAAGCAAAAGATTTACATTCCCCGTTCTGCACCTATTGTTAGTGAAGTAAGGGGAAGGGGGCATGGGAGATGGATTAATCAGGGACAGCAAGTCCCACAGCAGGTAGCAGGACAATCATGTCAAGGGCAAGTTATACAGGGGCAACAACTTGCAACATCAGCTCCACCAGCCACTCAGTTAGCTTCTCAAGTTACTCAATCGATAGAGGGTCCTCCAAAGAGACAGCCTATTTGTTATTCCTGTAATCAGGTAGGTCATACTAAAAATTATTGTAAATATTATCGCAGATGGTGCCAGGAACAAGAGGCAAAGGGTAAGTTACTTACCGTGAAAAATTTTGATAAGCCACGTGTACCAGGACAGCAACAGGTAATTCAGCCAGAAGTAAAAACACAGCAGTACACTTCACAACAACATATGACAGAGGGTAATAGGGGACTACAGCAACAACCCTTATATATCACAAACACTCAACAGTCAGTATTCCCAGTATAGCAAAGGGATGGTGTGACACCTAGTGTCAATGTACAATGTAATATTGTTAGCACACAGGATACAACTGTTCCTTCTGACTTTGTTCCTGAGGGTCCAGTAAATCCTAATTATCAGCAGCGAATAGCTTTGCATCATGAACTTAATTGATCTTCTTATGTTGACTGTGAAGAAGTTGAGGAAACACTGCAATTATGTCCTTTGCAGTCCAATACCACCGATGATTCGGGGTGGGAAGTAAATCTATTATAGGGGTGTGACCCCCCCCTCTACCCAAGTGTCTTTCTTGACTAACTTCAAGAAAGGGAAAGATGGACGACCACTTATCAACATTTGGGTAGAGGGGAACCTGTGGGAAGATGTTCTTCTAGATACAGGGGCGCTGTCTCAGTGACAGGTAGGCATTTGCCTCCTGACTTGTCTAAACGTACATGTATTTCAGGTTTTAATGGCTCTGGATATCTATCCATAGGTAGTAAACGGTTTACAATCACATAGTCGATCGCACTGTGTGCGATCAACGTATGTGCGTAAATTATGTAGCAGAACCATTAGTGCGAGTACTATATTGTCGAACCTTACAATAGCGAACAGTCGCTATAGCAAGGTTTGACAGTGTAGTGCAGATCGCACTATAGTGAGGATTGGGAAATGTACCCTTTCCTCAGTGTAGCACTATCTCAGAGTTTGTATATATAAGTAGGGGGTGGAGAGCACAGGAAGGCTTGCCCCCCTGCAAAATATGTTAAAATATGTTTAGCAGCTAAGAGAATTTCAGTGAAGTTGAAATGTTCGACATTCGACTTCACTGAAATGCTCAGTTCGGCATTTACTGTGCTCGTTGTTGTGATTTCCGAACATTTTCTTCAGATATATGTACTTTCGGCCACAGTAGTGTCGAACATGTGATAGTAAACCGTAGCAAACTTGTACAAGTACAATTCTCCCATCAAGGGGAACCAGTGAAAGGGGTATTTTTAATGCATAATTCTTGCACTTCCACAACCTTGGGAATAGATATATTATCCAAAATGGGAATTGTTATAGAACTTCCTAATGGCACTATATGGCAAGGACAAGGTCCCATGTTGTGTATGATTGAGACAATACATTTATCAAACAGTTCTGAAAAGGGCCGTACCATCAGCCCTACTGAAAATGAAGTATGGTTAAAGGTAAAACAACAGTGCCCTACGTTGTGGTCTCAAAGGCCCACAGACTGCGGGAAGCTACAGGATGCAGTTTCTGTAGGTAGTGACAAAGATTTTATTCCACCGTTTCAATAACAGTATCTGATCCCAAAGGAAGCAGAGACAGACATGCAAAATTGCATACAATGATGGCTTGATGTGGGAATAATTCAAAAGGGAAATAGCCCTACAAATTCACCCATATGGCCAGTTAAAAAGAAAGATGGCACTTACCGATTGGTTATTGATTTACGAAAAGTGAACCAATTCACGACTCCCCAGGCTCATCTGATTCCAGGGGTCCGAGAGTTAACAGCAAGTATAAAACCACAAAGCCAGTGGCTTACAGTCATAGACTTAGCTAATGGTTTCTTTGCAGTACCACTGCAGGAAAAAGATTGGCAAAGGTTTGCCTTTACATTTCAAAATGAACAGAATGTCATGACGCGGTTACCGCAGGGGTTTCAAAACAGTCCGGTTATATTTCACCAAATACTTGGATGAATACTACAAGGTCTAGAATCTGATGATTCTGTTCTGCATTACATTGATGACATACTAATACAGTCTGAAACAAAAGAACAGCATTTAGCTAAAGTGACACAGGTCCTTCAAACACTGCAGGAGGCAGGGTTTAAGGTTAAAAGTGAAAATGTACAATTCATGTTATCCGAAGTAAACTTTCTAGGTACTATTTTACATCCTTTCGGGTGTACTCCTTGTTTGGAGAGGCTGCAGGGAATTTTGCAAATAGCTAAACCAGTTACCATTCCAGATTTGCACAAATTTCTAGGTGTCATGAATTATAATCGGGAATTCATAGAGGATTATGCCAGCATGGCAGCTCCTCTGTATGACATGCTTTCTAGCCAGAAAGAATTATTCTTTCTGGAGTGGGTACCAAAGGAAAATACAGCTTTTTGTGATTTAATGGCAGCATTGGCCAAGGCTACAGAATTAGTAGCTCTAAGTCTAACATGTCCCTTTTACAGGCATCAGCTGGACTCAACACACTCTCTGTTGTGCTTTTACAGGAGTGGCCTCAGGGCTCTGATTCTAGAATGTAAAAGACTTTATGCCCCATTACATTTATCAGTAGAAAAATGACATGTTAAGAGGGGATATCACCCGTGCATTCAGCAACTTTTGGCCATTTACTGGGGTTTAAAACAAACTGAATACCTAACAGCTTTTTCCAAAGACATTATAGTACAGACACCACATTATGCCAACAGGCTTTGGTAAATGAGACTCAGCTAAATAAACTGATTGATGACATCAGTCAAGCAGTGTTTGCAAAATGGTTGGCATTATTTAGTGTCAAGCAAGTTACAATAAAGGCAAGAGATAAGTATTACTATCTAACTTCATGGGATATGAAGGAAAATGACACAAATGCATTAGGCACATTTCAAATCCAGAAAATCCCATTTTGTCTCCTGATTTTCAGGAAGACAGGCCATCCATCTTTGGTGACAGTGCTCGATTTTGGGACAACAGACAATATCGGACTGGATTTGCAGTAGTACCAGAAAACCCTTCTATGGGACAGCCTACTCTGATTCAGTTACCGGGACACATATCTGCTCAGTGAGCAGAACTGGAAGCAGTTCTTTATGTGTTACAGCATTTTACACCTGTCAATATTTTTTCAGACAGTGCATACGTAGTTAATTCTCTGCAGCTACATATGTCTACATGGGCAAGGAAAGTATTTGTTGATAATATGGGCAAACTAGCATGCTACTGTGTTGCAGACTGTTTGGAATTTGGTTCGTAGTCAGCCCATGGTGCGTTGCTACAGTATCTTAAAGGTAAAAGCTCATCAAAAAGCTACAAACAAAATTTTTCAGTTAAATAACTATGCTGACCAGATGGCAAAAAAGCAGCCAAGAAGGAATGCAATTGTATCCTACAGAACACCTTTCTGGTGTACCAAATATAACCACTGCAGTACATGCCATACAGACATTTTCAGCTCAGAATTTGCAGCATGATTTTCTGCAGATCCAAGATATGTTTGGAATGCAGGAAGAGTTAGAAAAATGTACTCTTGTAGGAGAAAGTCCAGGGCAATATTATGCAAAATGTTTTGAAGACGGTTCTAGTCTTCCTTACATACCGTACCAACAGGCACGACAGTTAGTGAAATTTAATCATCAGGTATTGGGACATTTGGGTACACAAAAGTTATGGCCCATTGTAAAGAACAAGTACTGACATCCACAGTTAAAGAAAATCTGTGATTTAGTGCATGCTGAATGATTAATATGTTTGCAGGTTAATACTCAGTTGAAAAAAACACAGTTACTAAGGGTAACTCCAGTGGATGGACCTTGGTATGCCATCCAAATTGATTTGCAGGTCCATTACCCCCAGCTAAAGGTGGGTACAGGTATCTTCTAGTGGTAGTTGATGTTTTTTCAAAATGGGTAAAAGCAATTCCTACAAAACAATGATGGCTAAGGCTACAGCAGAAGCCTTACAGAAAAACATTTTTTTGTCATTGGGGACAAAAAATTTGTTAGTAAACTGATGAAAGCTTTGTGTGATTTGCTTGGTATCCAGCAATGATTTCATGTTCCTTACTAACCCTAGTTTAATGGGATTGTTGAAAGAATGAACAGGACTCTTAAGGAGTACCTTAAAAAAGCCTGCTTGGAAAAAACGTAAATTGGGTAAAACATTTGCCTGGAATCCTGCTGGGTGTCAGAGCAACTCCACACAGTAAAACAGGCATCTCACCTTTTGAAGTCATGACAGGTAGAAAAATGCCTGTACAATTGTCATTCGATCCTACTGTTAGTACAAACAGACCATTATTAAAAATTGCACAGCATCAACAATGGTTAAAAGATATTTCTGAATTGTGTCAAAGCTTATCAGAAATGCAAGCATTCAAATTACGGTCAAAGGATCCTGTTATGCCAGAAAAAAACCTTCCCTCTGGGACACAGGTATTGATTAAGACATTCCAGATGGACGGTCCGTGGGATAGTAATTGGCAAGGACCTTTTAAAATAATTGCTCAGTTAGGACCTCTAGTGTACAAAGTTAAAGGAAAGAAAAAAAAAACAAAATGATTCTTGTTCATAAAGATCAGTTGAAAGTCATTAAGTGACTTCACGTTTTGTGTTTCTTATGTAGACTCACGGCAAATGCCAAGTCTGAAACAGTTGAAAAAGCATCTATCAAAAGAACTTTTCAGATTAATACCACTTAAGTGGAAAGGTTATATTATTGTATATAATAAAGATTCTGTTTGTTATTGTACTGACTTGCACTCATTGGAGCCCTTGGGGTAGAGTGTCAAACAGGAGAAATGCAAGTTTGGAAAATAAATAATGACAATAATACTCTAAAGCTAGGTTGACGTAAAGGCTCAAAGATAAATCTTTTTTGTGGGCAAAGACAGCAGGACAACTTCACTTGTCCATCTAATGCTAATTGTACCTTTGGGCATATAATAGTTCCCAGTAACTTAGCTTTTGGTCCGCGGTTATGGGTCATTATTACATTCGGCCAAATAGTCCTAAGGTAACCCTTGAATTTGATTCCAAAGTTTCTTCTAAATGTTGTCAATTTCCTATATTTTCTTTGGAAAAAGGAGAAAATTCAAAGAAATATCTACCATCAACACAACAGCTAGTCTTCACTTATGTGAAGAAATATGGCAATCATACCATACAGGGAATTAGTATTCCTCCCAATAATACAAAAGTACAACTAAATTTTACTACTGGAGTTTCTGTAATATGTACTAATACCACAGTCATTACAGGCAGCATACATTGGGCATATGTTCTATCAATATTAACAGGTAACCCTACCTCTGTGTATACAGACCATTTGGTTAAAATTCCTTCTACCTGTAAAAAGGTAGGCAGACAGTGTCAAAAGGTTGTAGTACATTTTAACATTACATTCCCAGACACAGGCAGGTGCCGATATAAAAGAGCTTGGTATGATACTCTGCTAGGAGGCCTAGGCACAGGCATTGGAGCTATTAATGCAGCTGACGTTGAAATTCTAACTAATTGTTTAAAAGTAGTGGGGTAAGATATCTCTCAGATTGTGCATTTACAAGCATCTTGGAATCCAGAAATATGGAAGACACACCTGCACAATATAAATTATCAGCAGCAATATTTAGACAATTATGACGCTATGCAGCTTCATCAGTTTTGATGGTAATATGACAATTTTTGTAAATTGGACAAAATGCACTATGCAATCTTTGTATGTAGAAATTCAAAAAAATAGAGTACAAACTGAACTTATCTTACAAAATGAAAATATTTTGGCAACAATTGTTTAACAAATGGATACCTGATACAGATTGGATTAAGCTATTTACTGAAGTAACATACAGTACTCCATAATACTGTACAGGAAAGTTTATACATTATAATGTTACTGATACCAAAATTAAGTGTCAGTTTACTGTGTCACCTATGATATTTCTCATACCAGAAGGGTATGAGTATTGGTTGCCACAATTTGAAGGTAATTATATAGATATGAGAGGAAAAACACATAAAATTGAGTATTGTTCACAGACTCAAAATGGACTAATTTGTGGACAGCATTTGCCTGTCTATGAACCCTGCTTACTGCAGCATTCTGTTAATTTGTGTAAATGGACTATTATGCTGTTAAATAAAATCAAGAGATCAATACACAGGAGGTTCAGGTTCAAAAGTTTACTAGTGTACACCAGGAGGCAAAAAACGTACAAGTACAGAATTTTGTCTGCTATGAAACAGGAAGTACACAATTTTTATAGTCTTTACATTCAAGTTGTGTCCACCTTACTGACGTGATATGTCACAGGGCATCTACATCACTTTAGCTTACAGTGTTCTATTCATTAATTATTGCTGATGCTGTATATTTTAAAAAGTTTTCCTCTGGTAACAATACGGCCTTGCTTACCACCTGGTCAGACATAATGTCTTTCTGTAAAGTTACTTTTTTCAAGGCTTCAGACTAGTTCGAATACAATAGCAGATTCAGTCTTCTAATACACTTCTTTGTTCCCCTGTAACACTTTCCCAACAGCTGTGTGTTATCTAGTAACACATACACAAGGCCAAATCATCCCAGCAGGAAAGAGCAGAAGATTTCATTATTTCACACATTTAATTTCCTGACCCAGCAGATAATCACTTGTGAAAAGCATAAACATTAAAACTTGCTGAGCTAGCAACTGCCAGGGTCAGAGGTCAACTTGCTACAAGCCACACTGCAGTTTCAAAACTTCTTGCAGTTACACATGAATTCATCCTTTTTGTTATATCATTAATAGAATAAAATGCATTACATACTACTTTGCTTTTAAACTAGCACTTCACATATATTCAAATACATATTTTTCTAACATTTTTCCTCCTATTAATACTTTTTGTTCTATTTTTGAAGTATGCATAATGTCATTTCGTCTCCTAACCTCTTCCACTAAGGATTTTCAGCTAGGTGAGTCATTTGATCTATACTTCAGAAAAAGTTCTCATCTGAGATCAATTTTTCAATCTCAATATCTTGGTACAAAGTTTCAGTAACAGATACATCAATAAAATCTTTGATTAATCTTTTCATGCAGGGAATTCCACAACAAACACATGCTCCTATTAGGAGTAAACCCACACAAATAGCAATCAGAATATTCATTAGGATGGAACCCCACCCCCCAATTAGATTCTGGAAGAAGTCCATCAGTGGGTTTGGGCCTGGTTCAGTCATGGCTGATACTTGCTGAATTACCTCTAGGTGATTGTTAATTTCATGCCTATTGTCCGGAATGTATGCACAGCATTCTTCTTTGATAAGCGCGCACGTACCACCTCTCACCGCTAGGGTGAAGTCAAGAGCCATTCGATTTTGTAGCACAACAGTTCTCATTGCATTCAGTTCATCAGTCACCAATTCTAGGGCAGAGAAAGTTGCATTACTCATTACTTTGAGAAGTTTCAACAGCTTCCTCAATTCCCAGATTGATTTGACTGCTCCATATGCCGGGAATATTCCTGCCCAAGATATAATATTGTCACTCAAGTCCATATGAGTCAATTTGCTTTTGTCCTTTACGGTATTATGGTCTTCCCAGCCAGCTTCGATCCATCCTACTGGATTTACAGGTTTTTCAACTGGACCTTCAGGTTTTCAGGCTGCTTCTCTCACGTTTCGTATCTTACCCAAAGGTAATTCTGCAGTATGTCTTATAGCCGGAACCAGATAACCCAAAAAACAACTGCCGGACCAATTCTCAGGTAGCCATTTGTATGCTTTTTCCCCACAAATAAAATAACAATTTTCTACTTTAGTACTAATACGCATTAACCCTGCATGAAACATTTTCTGGTCTATAACTGACAATTGTTTAAATAAAACAGGATTCTTGCGAATTTCATTCATGGTTGTTTTCAGTGAGTTCAAATATGAGTCATAATTAGTATTGCAAAGAGTATTGCCATTACTAGTCTTAATATAACACCAATAAGATATTGTTATATTACAATTGCTCCAGCCCACCTGGAGAGTGTCATTCTTGTAAAAACATACAATTCCCTTTTGCGTGACAGGTAAAAACAAAGCTATTTTGTCCTGTGGTCTCACAGACCCTGTGTCGAAAAGCAAATTCTCCCAAGTCTCATTTATTCCCAGAGGGACAGCGGACATTATCAGTCCTCCATATGCTGTTGGTATAGCTGTACAAACCCAGCAATTTGAAATGTTCATAGTCTCTGCATATACACGTTTCATGGCTAGGTATGTGTTAAAATTTGGATGCCAGTCTATAGACGTTTCGTCACATCTTCCCACTTTCACTTGTGTGGTTGAGTGTAGGAAAAACCACAACAAGAGGAAAATTGTCACAATTATAGTCAATAAATGTATACTCAACAAAATGATTATGCAACATCTCTGGGGTTGATCTAAATTTCTATTCGCTTTGTTCTTGGCCATTTTGCCCTTGTTGTATATCAGTCACAAAGTTTTTATCAAGTTGAAAGTTCTTTACCGGTTTGCAGTGTGTCAAATGGACCCAGGACGTCCTCTCAGCCACTCTGACTGCAGTAGGCTTTGCCAACAGTACCTGGTACAGTCCTTCCCACTTTGGACTCACCCAATTCTTCCTCTTTGTCACTTTCAACCACACCCACGTTCCTGGAGCCAAAACTGCTTCCACCGGTCTGGTCTGTTCCTTATCTGAAAAAGAGTTAAACTGCAAAACAGATTTATTTGTTAACAGTTTCCTCATATAACTAGCTAATGAACTGTCAGCCTCTTGCTCTGCAGGCATGAGAGCTTTCCACTGAGGCACATAATATGCTCTCCCAAAAACCATTTTGAAGGAAGTCAAACCCTTCACATTTGGAACCGTTCTCATACTCAGCAGCACCAAAGGCAAACAGTATATCCAATTCTTCTGGGTCTCATCAACTAACTTCCTAAGTTTATTTTTAAGGGTTCCATTGTACCTTTCCACCAGTCCTGCTGACTGTGGGTGGTAGGCACAATGGTTCTTCAAGGAGATACCAAAAAATCTTCCAAGTTGCTGAATGGTCTGATTGACGAAATGTGTGCCATTGTCACTATAAATCCTTTCCGGTATGCCAAATCTAGGGATTACTTCTTTTATCAGGGCTTTCGCCACTGTTGCTGCATCCGGATTCTTGGTTGGAAAAGCTTCTACCCATTTAGAAAACATATCTACAATGACTAGACAATATTTTTTCCCTTCACACTTATTCAATTCTATGAAATCCATACAGATAGTATGGAACGGATATGGTGGTATAGGAAAGCTTCCTTGCTTAGGTTTAAATGCCCCTTGTGCATGGTGCTTGTTACAAGTATGACAAGCTGCACAAAATTTTTTTGTATAGTTTGTGAATCCGTATGTTTGGAATATTCGGTTTACTAACTGTACCATCCCCCCTGTTGAGACATGGCACTGCCCATGGCTCAACAAAGCATATCTAAATAAATTAGACGGCAATATCGTTTTTTTCTCTTTGGAAATGTACAGTCCATTTTCAAGAATTGCGCCTTGTTTTTCCCATTTTTATTTTTCTGTTTTTGTAGTAAGCGTCTGCATTGTTTTCAGCATGTCTAAATCTAAAATCTCAGAGGGTTGTAATTCCTCATTCAAAAGTAAAGTTTCTGAGTCTGAGGCCGCTTGCTTTGCAGCTGCATCAGCTCTTGCATTGCCTTTTGAAATCTTATCCTGTTGTTTTGTATGAGCTACACATTTGCAAATAGCTACTTTAGTAGGTAACTGGATAGATTCTAATAATTCCAAAATAAATTGTGCATGATTAATTGGTTTTCCACTAGATGTTATCATTCCTCTATTCTTCCATTGTTGCGCAAATACATGTACTGTAGAAAAAGCATACTGACTATCAGTATATATGTTTACACATTTGTCTTTTGCTAACGTACATGCTCATGTTAAAGCTATCAATTCTGCTGCCTGTGCAGATAAGTTATGTGGTAAGGGTTGGGCTTCTAAAATTTCAGTGTCTGTAACTACTGCATACCCCACTAGATTCTTTCCTGTAGGGCCCCTTTTGCATGAGCCGTCCACGTAATATGTCACCTCGGCATCATCCAAGGGGATATCTGTGAGATCTTGTCTAGGCAAGGCTAACTGTTCAATTTCCTGCAGGCAGCTGTGCGGTGTGCCATCTGCAGGAGTTGGGAGTAATGTTGATGGATTTAATGTCGTACATCGTTCAATTGTCATATGAGGTTGGCTCAGCAGTATAGTCATACATGAAAGATGTCTAGCAGGAGAGAGGTATGCTACTTTTTCTTGCAGTAAAATTATTGCGACTGCATGAGGCACTCTCAATGTGAGAGGGTGGAATAATACCACTGAGGCCGAAGCCTGTACTGCCATTGCAGCTGCAACCACTGCTTGTACACAGTGAGGCAAAGATCGCGCCACTGGGTCTAACTGCGATGAATAATAGGCTATGGGGTGTTGCTTATCCCCATGTTGTTGCGTCAGCACTGACGTCATATATCCTTGCTTGCAATCTACGGTCTGAAAGAACCGTTTGTAATAATTTGGGAGTCCTAAAACTAATGAAGAAGCTATCAATTGTTTCAATTTGCAGAAAGCCGTTTCTGCTTCGGGTGTCCATTGTAACAAATCTTGTGCTGCCATTGGCATTTTATATATCAAGTCAGTCAGGGGAGCAGATTCCAAAGCATAGTTTGGTATCCAACTCCGACAAAAATTAGTTGTCCCCAAGAAGGACATAATCTCCTTCTTGGTTACTGGTTTGGGTGCTTCTAAAATTGCTGTCTTTCTATCCTCGTCTAATATCCTACCTTCATTGGATATCACATATCCTAGATATCTAACTTGCTTTTTCCAGAGTTGTAACTTACTTTTGTTCACTTTGTGTCTTTGTGTTGCTAAGAATTTCAATAGCACTACAGTATCTTCCCTGCATTGCTGCTGGGAGGGGGCTGCTAGCAAAATGTCATCTACGTAAAGTAGAATTTGACTACCTCCTGGTGGGGTAAACCCTGCCAGGTTGCTAGCCATTTCTTGTGCGAATATTGTTGGGCTCTCACAATATCCCTGTGGTAGTCGAGTATAGGTATACCTTTTACCCTGAAACGTAAATGCAAACCAGTATTGACTATCAGGATGTATAGGTATGGAAAAGAAAGCATTACTGATGTCTACCACAGAGAAATATTTTTGTTGCAGTTTTAAGTCATTTAACAAAGTATGTGGATCTGGCACCGTGGGTGCCCTGCGTATCACTGCATTGTTTACAGCTTGTAAATCTTGAACCATCCGCCATTCCCCGTTTGCTTTTTTAACAGGAAATAGGGGTGTATTACATGGTGAATCGGGAGATTCTACCAGTACGCCTTCCTTGATTAATGCTGCTATTATAGGCTTGATTCCTATTTCTGCATCTTTCCTCAAGGGGTATTGTCTTTTCTGTGGCCTAAATGCTGACTTTGGTGTAATTGTAACTGGTCCTGCTGTTCGAATAAGTCCTACATCTGACTTGCCTGTTGACCAAAGAGTCGTTGGTATCTCACATAAAGCTTTCTCTTCTTCTTCTAATAAAAATGCTAATCAGCTGTCCTCGCTAGATTGCAAGTGTACAGCTGGATGCGTTTGCGTCAACCAATTCAACTTTTATTTTTGTATTCCCTGTTCTGACAATTCTAAGTCAGTCTGTCTTTCCCATCTTGTTAACTTCTCTCCTAAGTCTGCCCATTTTACGTTTTTGTTTTTTGTCAAGCTGACATGTGGCAATCGATTTGATCTATATAATGCAAGGATTTCTTGAGGTAATGAACAGCTAACTACACTGTTCCCCTCAGTATCCCAATACAAAGTACGTAATACCAATCTAGTTGCACGATTTCTGAACAATTCTTGCTCATATTCTCTATCAGGTCCTGGCGTATTACAGTAGTATAGAGTACAGTGTAACAAATGCTGACGATCAGTGTCAAGGGAGGGGGCTTTACTGATGGCTACATTCATCAGTTCCTCGGTCACTGCCCCTGGACCAGTCGTAACTAGGTCCTGGCTGTACCAGTAAAAGGTTTCACCCTCCAATCGCACCACAAAAGTATCCATTTGTCTCTGTGCCTCCATACCCTGCACAGTTGGAACTACTGCTATGCCAGATATCTGCATAAGATCCCTACCCAATAGGTTCACTGGACATTTTGCAGAAACAACAATCTTACTTCTTTGGGTCATACCTGAAACAGGGTCAGTTATTGCTATATCATGGGAAAGTGGTTCCCTGTATAGCTGTCCATTCGCAGCTTTCACTAATATATAATCAGGTGATTCAGAATGTTCTGGTAACTTGGATGGGTGTATCAGGGTCCGTGACGCTCCTGAGTCACACAGGAATTTGACTTCCCTTCCCTCCACCAGAAGCGTAACTTCTGGTTTCGTATCTGCTAAGTAGAGCTCTAGGCTCAATAATGCTAAATCCAAAATTTCACTTTCTTCATCTTCCATATCTACTTGCACTTCCTCTATCCCTTCTACTACATTTACATTTGTTTTCTGTTTATTAACTTCTCCTGATGATTTCTGACTTCGGCATGATGTATCTTCACTATCATATAGTCAGTCCTCATCTCCCTTGTCTTCTGTGATTACCTTTTTGTTCTGTTTACAATCCCTCGCTAGATGTCCCTTCTTCCTGCACTTAAAGCATTCACCTCTCTTTTTTCTTTCCTCAAAATCTTCTGACCGTTTGCCAGACTGTTTATTTCCCTGGGCATTTTTCTTTCCCTTTTTACCTGACTGTAACACAAATACTTCAGCTCCGTCTTCTGCAGTGAAGACTTGCGCCTTCTTTTTCTTTTTGCTATTAAAATGTCTTTCAGCATGTCTAGCATATTCAAGTAAGGCTTGTAGCCTACCTGTTCGATGGTCTATCATGTGCTTCGTAATGAAGCTGCTGATAGGTGCAATGCAACCTTTTAAAAATGCATTTTTCAATTGTTGTTCATACGGGGAATCATTCACTTGATTTTCAGGAACTGTCATACCGCTATGATTATTAAAACATTCCAATAATCTAGCATAGTGAAACTGAACCAGGAAACCAACACAAACTAGATAAAAAGTGTATCCAGAAGCACAAAAGCAATCAAGCGGACAATCGACAAAAAATATTATTTTTTGTCACCAATAAATTTTATTATTTTTTGTCGATTGTCCGCTTGATTGCTTTTGTGCTTCTGGATACACTTTTAATCTAGCATAGTACCCATCTACTGTCTCATTTTCCTGTTGTATGCATTGGTTAATGCAAGTCCAGTCTGCTCTAGGTTTCCATTTCTCAGAGATTCGGTCTGTAAGACCTTTCACTCTGTTGTCTAGTTCTGCGTCACTATGTGGGAGTGGTTTAAGCTCTGCATTACGAGGATTCCAGGTGCCACAAATCATGTGCCATTCTGGACCTATAATTTGTCTGATCACTTTTTCTACTTCTTCCCCATTCAAGTGGTAACTCAACCTCATGCCTTGCAAATCTTCTAAAAATTTTGTAAAATTAACTTTCGGATGGGGGATTCCCTCAGTAGCTTTCCGGATATCCTCCGGTGTCCATGGTCTGTATACTAAGAGAGTTGGGTCCTGCCCTGCCTGAGGATTTGGGACCTCTATAAGCGGACATATCTCTTCCTCATTCTCATCCTGTAGATTTCTCTCTATTTGATATGATTCTGCGTCCCCATGCATCTTACGTGCTCGGGACCTAGTTTCAATAGGATCTCTAACAAACGGTTGTGGTCTCGCTGAGACCTCAGGATAACGCGGAGGCGGACCAGCCTGTCCACTCACTTCATATCCTGAAAAAGGCAACGGAGGGGGCAGGGGAGGAGGAGCTGTTGCTATTACTATGTTATTATCTTCTTTGTCTAAAAATAATGCTTTTGATTTCTTAGTCTTCTGTTCCCTACGGTTTGCTTCCTCAATCCACCTGTGTGCCTGAGGAATGCCTAATTGGCGTTGTTTTTTTGCCTGACCTCCCGCATCAGATTTCAGTTGCTTAAGGAGTTTAACCAGTGAAGTTTTATCTAATTTACCATCAAATTCATATTTGTTAACCCACTTCGTATAATACCTAACATTATCAGAACGTTATGATTGCATATATTTTGTGTCTTCGGTTAGGGGTGGATCTCGCGATGTTTTAGTGCACTGATTTCCCATGGTAAAAGAAAATGTTACGTAACCTTTCTTATCACGTGATATCAAAATTTCAGTTCCTTTTCACAGTTTATCTAGAATAACTGCCTACCTTATTCTGTTACCCTGATCTATGACCAAATATACAGTAATTCCTTTTGTCCCTGATCTGCATAACAAATCTTGACAACAATATTTACTGTAACCTAGTCCCTGATCTAAAACAGAAAAAAAGGCAAAAGTCTTCCTACCTGAGCCTCCGGTATTGAGCCGTCCAGGATCTGCTCTTCGGCCACAGATCAGAAAGTAGCCAGCCTCTTTAGATGACAATTCAGTCGGAGGTCTTTTCACCCAAGAAGAACCATTTCGATAACTTCTCCTGCGCAGTATTCGACCACCGGTAGACTCTGATCTGCAGCTGTCTGAGGGATTTCCGGCTAAAGAAGGACCAAACTGTTAAATAAAATCAAGAGATCAATACACAGGAGGTTCAGGTTCAAACGTTTACTAGTGTACACCAGGAGGCAAAAAACGTACAAGTACAGAATTTTGTCTGCTATGAAACAGGAAGTACACAATTTTTATAGTCTTTACATTCAAGTTGTGCCCACCTTATTGACGTGATATGTCACAGGGCATCTACATCACTTTAGCTTACAGTGTTCTATTCATTAATTATTGCTGATGCTGTATATTTTAAAAAGTTTTCCTCTGGTAACAATACGGCTTTGCTTACCACCTGGTCAGACATAATGTCTTTCTGTAAAGTTACTTTTTTTCAAGGCTTCAGACTAGTTCAAATACAATAGCAGATTCAGTCTTCTAATACACTTCTTTGTTCCCCTGTAACACTTTCCCAACAGCTGTGTGTTATCTAGTAACACATACACAAGGCCAAATCATCCCAGCAGGAAAGAGCAGAAGATTTCATTATTTCACACATTTAATTTCCTGACCCAGCAGATAATCACTTGTGAAAAGCATAAACATTAAAACTTGCTGAGCTAGCAACTGCCAGGGTCAGAGGTCAACTTGCTACAAGCCACACTGCAGTTTCAAAACTTCTTGCAGTTACACATGAATTCATCCTTTTTGTTATATCATTAATAGAATAAAATGCATTACATACTACTTTGCTTTTAAACTAGCACTTCACATATATTCAAATACATATTTTTCTAACATATGCCTTTTTCTTTTCAAATGCTTATAGAAGTGGCTCCTCAGTATATTTGTCTGGTTACAGATCAAAACGTAGATCATAATTTAAAATTATCTTTTGTAGGATGTTTATCACATGTTGATTTCCTTAAATGGAATAATAAGAGCTATGTGTTTACTGAACCCATAGAAGTGAGTATTTCCAAGAACTGGAATTATGACTTAATACAGCTTCCCAATATATCTGTATCTTTGTATAATTTAAAAAACATAATGAACAATACTAAAATTCTCACAGAGTATTTGAAAAAAGAAATAAAAGTATTCTGTATTATGAGGCATTAAGCATCATTGCAAAAGATAAACTACTTAGTTTGGCTGAAAAGATCAAAAAAGACACTGCTCACAATTGGTGGGATATCTTTACTGGTTGATCAAAATCAGGAAAAAACCTGTTAAGTTGGTTGATACATCCTGTAGTAGTAGTAGTGTTAGGCATTATAGTGATACTAACTATCTGGAATTGCTACTTATGTTGCCATTTGCGAAAAACTTATAGAATTCAACAAATCATGATGGTTAACCTAGATAAACTCGGAAAGGTTTCAGTGTGTACAACTGAAGTTGAAAATGAACAGTCATTTTCCGCTTTTTAAATGAAAACAGGGAATTGTGAGAGTAAAGAACAGGTTAAAATGGACTTCAGTTGATTTTTTCTGAAAATGTAAAATAAATGTTCTGCATTTCAGTGGGTACAGTGCACGTAGTTAACTAACTTGGTAAAAACATATAGCTTGGCATTCATTGTTAATAAGAATCAGAAGTAAAATATTTTATCTGTTATAAACTATGCAGCTTGTGAAATTTATTATCTACAAGCAGGTCAAGACGAACTCTTGTATGAAGCTGTGTCTCGTCAATATGATGCGCAAGATAGGCTGAGGATGAAAGAAGTTATTCTTCAGGAACAGAATGTTTAAGATATGGAAAACAAACTGTCAGCAGACCAGCTTGAGAGGAAAGACTTATTATTCTGGCAAAATCTCAAAACTGCTGATGCAGGCAGAAAAGACACTATAAAGATTGGGATTTTTTTCTTTTGTATCAGAGGCTTTGATTATTCTAAGCTGAAGTATGTTTTGATGTATATACCTTTCATTGTTAACCTAGATGTAAACCTCATGTGCAATAAATAAATGTTGTAACAGCAGAACTGTCTCAGTGTCTTCATTGAGTAAAGGTACAAACTAGCTGAATAGTGTAGTACCCACTTTAACACAGACCCTACATTACAAGGCTTGAGGGAGGTAGCTAGGGAGGTAATTGATTCTCAGGGAAAAGAGGAATCTGCATACTGGAACAAAGGGTTACAGTATAGAGAGTGGACCCCTGAAGGAGGGCTGGAAGGTGAGGTAATGCAACAGTTGGTAGTGCCCACAGCCTACCATCTGGCACTTCTAGCCATAGCCCATGACATTCCCTTTGCAGGTCATATGGTCATAAAACATACCATGATATGTATTATGCAGAACATTTATTGGCCTGGGATTTCCAGGGCTATAACAGGGTACTGCAGGACCTGTGAGCAGTGCCAAAAGGTAGGCAAGGTAGGAGACAAGATCAATCAAAGCTCCTTTGGTGTCTTTGCCTGTGATTGAGGAGTCATTTCAGAGTGTAGCTATGGATACTGTGGGGCCTCTGAGTATCCCAAGTTCCACAGGGAAGAAATATGTCTTAGTAGTTGTAGATTATGCTACCAGATACCCTGAGGGGGTGGACCTGTTCTTCTTTAAGGCAGAAAAGGTGGCAGATGCTTTGTTAGAGATTTTCAGCAGGGTAGGTTTTCCAAAAGAAATACTGACTAAAAGAGGTGCCAATTTCATGTCAGACCTGCTGGCTTATCTGTGGGAGGGCTGTGGGGTGAAGCACCTAAAGACCATTCCCTTACCATCCCCAGACTAATGGTCTTGTGGAGATGTTAAACTCTACATTAAAGACCATGCTACAGGCATTTGCAGACAAGTTTAAGAGGGAGCTGGACAAATATTTGCCCCATCTGTTGTTTGCTTACAGAGAGGTACCCCAAGAATCCACAGGTTTCACACCTTTTGAGTTGCTGTATGGGCAGGGATGAGGGGACCTATAGATTTGATTCGCGATGAGTGGGAGGGTGGGTGTGAATCCCACAAGGAGTCTGTTGTGGCATATGTCCTAAACCTCATGACAAGGCTCAAGGAACCCATTGGGTTGGCCCAGGAGAACCTAGCAGAAGCCCAACAGCAGAAAAAGGTCTGGTATGACAGGAATGCTCAAGCCAGAGAGTATGCTGTGGAATAGCAGGATATGGTTCTCATTCCTGTCAGACACAATAAACTGCAGGCAGCTTGGGAGGGACCCTTCAAACTGGTAAGGAAGGTAAGTGATGTTAACTACATGGTAGAACTGCTAGGCACGAGGCAGCATTTTCTCCCATATGACACTTTATTTCTTTTATTTTACATTTCTTTACTGGGAAAGTTCAACTGGACACAGGCCCTTTTTCATTGGAGGCCTGGGGGGGAAAAGCTCCACATAAACCATACATAGTTAACAAGATTCAGGTACAATATTTATAACATACACAGTTGTAGGCAGTAGCAAATGAGAAATGTTTCACATACAGGCATAGTTAACAAAGATTTGATCTCCTTTTGTATGCAAAGAAGCATAAATAGAAATTTACAGGTAAGAAAGAGTCTATCAACTGAATATTAACTTACAAGTAGTCTTTCTTAGTCATCAGATTTAAAGAATCTTGGGTTGGAAAAAAGTAGTGATACTGAGTTGACAATGAGCAGGTTCTCTTGCTGAATTCCTATTACATTTACTTTTATTTATGTATTAATAAAACAGTGAATGAGACAAGCTTCACAGATCTTTTTTTTAATCATAACTTAGAATAATAAACATAAAACTAATGAATTTATTAGACAGCATAGCCTGGTGCCATGGGAATGGTGAATTCATGACATCTGGATTAGTGGCCCTGGTGCTAGAAGGCCAGTGAGGGGAACAAGATCGAGTGGACAATATGATTTGTGTATTTCATGAGGAAAAGGTAGTTGAGTCTGCAATGGTGCAACAATCCCTGTGGAAGCTTAAAGGGGGTAGCATACATGTGATTAAAAAATAGTTGGAGCAATCTTAAACTGCTCACCATGCAAAAGAATGTCCATTTTGTGAATACCTAAAGATACTGCATGTGTTTCCACTTACTATCAAGATAAATTGACAAGGCATAAGTTAAAAAGAGTATTTTATCTATGTGATGGGGTGTGAGATAAGCCAGTTTCTGTGACACAACAGGTAGCACACTCAACTTTGGTGCAGAAGGCTGTGGGCTCTATTTCCACATCTGATATATGGAGTGCAGGCACTACAGTGTAGCATAAGGGGGGTGCTGCACTCCTGAATGTGTTATCCTTTGGATGAGACATTAAACCAAGACACCATCTGCTTGAGTTGGTGGTAGCTCTGGTGGATGTAAAAGATTACATGGCACCTGTTGAAAGGAGCAAGGGAAGCTCCCCAATGCCCTTGCAAAATTTCCACTAGCAGTATAAATACTAACTCAGGTCTCCCTGAAAAGAAGCCAGCAGCCTAGTGGGACTAAATTGGTCAACCAATGATAAAAAATGATAAAGTGTTTATATATACATACAGGCATATCTATCTATACACACACACACACACACACACACACATATATATATATATATATATATATATATATATATATATATATATATATATATATATGTATATATATATATGGTTTACTATCAGTTGGGCAAATGACAAGCTGCCAGCACGATTGTCATTTGCACAATGTCAAGTGTATGGGGCAGTCGAATACATGTTATGTGAATGCAGTAGTGCATTCGCATAAGTGTGTTCGACAAACTGTATGGAGATCGTGGTACAGTGGGGAGTGGAAATTCATCCATATCCCCACTGTAGTGCGATCTCGGAGTTAGAATGTATTATTAGCAGGGGGTGGGAGGCACAGCCCCCCACAGTGGGGGTGCAGGGGGCTTGCCCCCCTACAAAAACCTGATATGTCGTATAGGAGTTTGATTTACATCAGCTCCTATACAGATATCACGTGATATTTTTGGTGACAATGTCGACTCGAATGTGTCAGTCATTGGGGTCGACATTGTGTAGGAGAGGAGAGTCCAGTTTCGGTGTTTATTTCCATTATTGAGAACGGCAAATGTTTTGCCTTTCACAATAATGATAGTAACCTTAAATATATATATATATATATATATATATATATATATATATATATACATATATATATATATATATGTGTGTGTGTGTGTGTGTGTGTGTGTATGTATGTATCTATATGTATGATATTCTTATTTTAAGACTCTTTGTATCCCCATTGTGCAAAGCATTTCTAAGCTAGTGCCAGTATGTTTGAGATGCCTGAAATTCTAACATCATTTATACTGAGCTACCCTATTGTATAAAATAAGTTATTTGCTTAACTAAAATGATGGTGTATTGTAATAGTTCAGAAACTCTTAACAGTCACTGGGTTGGAAGATGGCATAATGGTTAAGTTGTTTACCTCACATTCAAGAAGTACAGGGACTGATTCTCACTAAAAGAAAATTTGAGGAGGCTAAATATGGTCCACAAATGCAACTTACCTATGAACTGGTAACCACTGGTGTGTCACCTGACTATGTATCAGTCTAACCATCTATTAATTTAATCTAATCTATACTACTGGCCAGCACATAGAGTGGTCCAAGACCCTTTTATATCCATTGGAAATGCATATTAAAACAGAAAACAATTAAAAAAGTGTTGGGAAACCAAGAACACATGCAATATACATTAAGAATAATATCTTGATGTTCCAGCCCTTGCCGGTAGGGGGACTGAACAGGCATGAATGGGCCATGAGTGGAACAACCAAATATATTACAAGAAGGAATGTGTTTATAAATAAAAATTATGGTAATGATTAAACCACAATATAAAAGGGAATGTATATAGCAAGAAAACATAAGAAAAATCATAAATGAAAACTATGTGAATATCTATGTAGAGTGATTCAAGTCAAGCAAAAAGACAAGCACATGTGGATTTGTTCTCGAAGGAGATTTTATCTGGATAGAAAATAAGATACTGTCAGGCTCAGCCCCATTCTTGCATAAATATACCACATTAGCTACTCTCTACTCCTTCTAGTATTTCTCCTATAACTTATATCACATCCATTCAGCCAGGTAACACATCTTCTCATCTTCTTTCCTTGCTTCCTTGCTTTCAAAGAGGGGTAGAAAGCATCTTTTGCCATGATCAGGCTCTGACCCAACAGCAGTCAATAAAATGATACCAGTCTGGATTACTAATTATCATTAAATGTATTTCTCACTGTCTAATAAAGTTAATTTGTTAGCTCTTCTAGCAAACCTCCCCCCAAGCAGTCTGTTAATTTCTCTTTATTTCTACTTGTTTTGACTGTTTACATTTCTCCTTTGTTTTTCTACATTACACACCTCACTACCATAGTTATCCATGGTGTTCTGTTCATCTATAAGTTCACAGGAGATTACTAGGCTAATGGCTTAAGGTCTCTTATACACATAGCCAATATAACCTAATTTTATCCAATATATGGGCCCTAGGAGCAAGAGGATGGCATAGAATTTTTATATCCACTTGAGCTCTCACCAACTCTAGCAGCTAGGACATCAGCTTAGCATCTTATCCAAAGAATGGCATACTCAGTAGTGCAGCACCCCTAGAATCCCTATAGAAAACTGTCAGGTACTGAAATCATAAATGCTAGTCGCATTATCCAAATAGCAAACTATGACCCACCAAATAAAGAATGGTACCCACTGTGCATAAAACTATATTATCAACACTTAATTTCAACAAATATAAACCCTAAAGCTATACCCTTTATGAATCAAAAGATTCTTAAGTCACTTAAAATTTACCCAATTATTAAATATAAAAGCCTAGTATTCCAGAAACTAATAGCATCCCTACAACTCAAAGATACCCTTACTTTCCTAGAGCCAATCCACCTTAATCCATGTATAAAAATAAATAACACTATGCTCAATTTAGATCAATACCCTAAAATAAAAACCTGTTCACTTTGGGATTTCTAGCAACCAAAAAAAACTATTGATGGATAACATTAGAAATAACCTAAGAGTCAGTAAACATTATAATATAATAATTAGACAAACAATGCTCTTAGTAAACTCAATAACCACAAATATTAAAATAAATGAACAAGATATCTCCTTATTCCAAATGCTCCAAAAATGCTACTTCTCAGGTCCAAAATGCTGTCCAACACCTACAGATTAATTACAAGAATAAAGTATCAGGGCTCACTCTTATACTCAAAATACTGGGATGAAAAAATAACATCACCCCAAAACAAAAATTATCAGCAATAGAACTAACCATAAAATTGACCCCATTCAAAAAACTGATATACACTCAAATTATGATAAATAATAATGCTTATCATACTCCTGTCCTAAATAGAATTGACCCTACACACTCCCCATACTGTCCTTACTGTGCCAATAGTGTAGCAGATACTCTTCATATCTTTTGGAGTTGCAAAAATGTATATAAATTGTGGTGTTCGCTAAGAACTAAATTGGAGAAAAAAGGTTACACAAAGATCACTCTGTCTTGGGAAACTGCAATACTCTAAATAATCCTGGAGAATCTTGCTTATATAAACAAGCACATCATAGTAACACTAAGTGCCCTTATGAAATTTTACATAGCCAAAAACTGGCTAGACAGATCTAAAATGTCATGGGAAGCTTGGGAAGATTTCAAATGTTTAGCCACGAAATACATACTAGCTAACAAACTTATTACAAAAAGTCAAAAGAAACTCACATACTATCAGAATTATTGGAAAGCACTACTTGATACTTTATCATAGAAGTTAATGCAATAAGTGCATCCAAAATCCTTAAGTCAAAATCGCATGGACCGCATACTAATCACTATGACAGACTTGTAATCTCTATCTCATCTGATAAGAAACCTATCCCGGGGGGAAATGTATTTAAGGTGACAGCAGTATGTAAATAGTGTATTTAGTTAATGGTTTAGGGTATGTAATATTATGTATATATTAGTGATGTAATAGCAATAAATAGAATAACATGGGTATAGTAAAATACCTATTTACTACAAAACATAAAAATAATTTCAATTAGAACTGTCTAGAAATGTATAAAAAAAATGCACCCTTGTGGGCAACATGCTGTTTTTCGGTTTATTATTTGTTGTGGAAGGTTGGGCGCCGGGCTGGCAACTCGACATCGTAAAACCTCCACTGCCAGTCATGAGTGGACAAGGTGATTCGCTGTGGCAACCCCTAACCGGGAAAAGCCGAAAGAGAGAGAGATTTGTTTTTGGTCAACGATTAACTATTGTTACTTCATATTCATATGACCTGTGATGATTTTATAAATATGTAAAAATAATAAAAATTTAATTTAAAAAAAAAAAGAAAACTGTCAGGTACTTATTCAGTCCCTTTGTGTATTTTCCCATTTTTCACAGATAGCATTCCCTCATTTTGTAACTGTGATCTGTCTCACCTGCATGCTGTTTACATTTTCATTTTTCTCATGGCTGGGAGTCTACTGTAGCTTGATAGCTATATCAAGCCCAGAATGTTAAATACATTATTAGGGAAAGGGACCAGCTGCAAGCACACCACAGATGGTAGCAGTATCAGGAATTCTTGATGACAGATGTACAGTTTCAGTAACTCAGCAGGTAGTATGTTTGACTTTGGTGCTGGAAAAAGAGAAAGTTGTGGATTCTTTTCCTATGCCAGATACTAATTTTCCCTTTGCTGACATTGCAGTGCAGAATACGGGGTGCTGCACTCCTGAGTACACCATCCTTTGGATAAGATGTTACACTGAGGTCCTATGTGCCAGAGTTGGTGATCACTTAATGGATGTAAAAATTCCATGCCACTTATCAAAAAATAGAGTAGGGGAAGTCCAGCAATGCCCTGGCCAAATTTTCCCTAATCAGTATAAACAGTACCTCGGGTCTCCCCTGAAAAGGGGGCACTGCCCTATTAGGGCTAACTTGGTTAAGAAGTGAATACAAAAATTATAAATAAATAGTCTCACCCACAAAATAGTGGTCTTACTGAGAATTAAACTGCTTATCCAACATGGGGCTACCCGTCATATTTAGTGTGGAAAACCCTCTAATGTATCCCTGTACATGATGATTAGGGTGATCCATTTCCTAAATTAGAGCTTTCCCTGATGTTTAGGGCAATTTAGTTCTCATGTACGCGCTCTTGCAGGCACTTGGGATAGTTCAGTCCTTAACAAATGCCTCACCCTGATGAAGTATGAGATACCTGATGGTCCAGTACATAACGTACAAATAAGGCAAAACCAGCAAAAGGTAAAGTGTTTTGTTGTTGTTGTTGTAGAGATAAAAATAATCTCCAGCAAATCTGCAGTTATAAAGATACATGTCATAGTTGTACAAAAGTGGCACAGATAAAAAGACCATATCACAGTGAAGTTGAATTTTTAGACAAAAATAAACATAGAAATTATTGTGACAAAAAATAAGTGAAAGAAGGAAAAAGTATGTTAAGATTAAACTGGACTATTTCAATAAATAATTAAAAAATCATTTGTAACTACCTTTTTGATAAGTAAAAAATTGGACATATACCCCGGGACTCGTTAACAATTGTGTAGGCTTCATGCAAAGCTGACATGATTAAAGTGCATTAGCATGATAAGCAGCAAAGCTCATTGAATATGTATACATGCTCACTGAATATGCATACTGCTCATTGAATATGCATACTGCTCATTTTATATGCATACTGCTCATCATGCTTACACATTTCAAGCACTGCTTTATGGCCAACGGCAGTGCTGGTAGCCATGAAACTGTGGTGGAAAGCATGGGTACACAATGTAAACAAAATTGCTTGCCTATTATGCAAACCTGCGTGGACAGCTTATGTGAAGTAAGGGCAACTGAGTACAAGAATGAAGATGGGGGGTTGTTAAATGGATAGAATATACACAGCATATAATGTTAATAGTGCAAACATAAGTACAAGTGGAGGGTAAACAGACAAAATGTACTCAGTTAATGCAGTCAGATGGGATTATGTCACAAAGAAATATTTTAAACATAATTGCTTCCATATTGATGTAATGATAATTAGGTTAATAGGTTCTTATGTTGTTACTAGGCTAACGATCACTATTTATTTATTGCCACTTGATTACTGGGAAAGTCTGACTGGGTAGAAGCCCACTTTTCAGAGGAGGTCCGAGGAGGAAAGCTCCAAATTATTACAAAACATTTTAAGAACAATAATTTTATAATATTCAAAAAAAACATCTGCAGTTTAAATAATTATAACAAATTAGACATAATATAAAAACATTGGTTAAAAATTGATACGAGTTATATGACAATCATTTAATATTTAAGAAATTTTAGAGTTTGTAGAGAAATTAAAGGTAAGTTAGTCTAATAAAAACAGAAATTGCAATATCAAGTGAGGGAAAAAAAGGGATATGGTATATTTAGAGAGAAAGTCGAAGAAGAGAATTTGATAGATATAAGGAAGTAAGTGAAGAAGGGAGAGTAAGAAATTATAAGGAATGGAAAGGTACTTGTTCACATTTAGGGATATAGTTCATCCTTATTTTGAGCAAGAACAGAAACAGATTTTTAGCTACGAAGTCTTTCAGAGTGGTTTTGAAAGATGGAAGGGAGGACATTGACCTGATGGATACAGGTAAGGAGTTCTAGGCCTTAGCAACCTAATATGAGTACAGACAATGACCAGCAGATTTGCTAGATTTTTAGACAGAAAGGAGTCTTTGGTCACTGGATAGCAATGACTGACTTGGAACATAGTCATGTAGAATGTTATTTAGTGCTCGAGAGGCAGATGGATGTTAGATAATTTTATAGGTGGTAAGAAACTGTGTTATATGTTAGTTGATGAGGCAGTTCTAACCAGCTTAGACTTTTTAGTGCTATACAATGGTGGGTTCTGAAAGGGGTATTTGCTGCAAATTCAGCAACTTTGTTAGAGCATCGTTCAAGTTTTAATTTTTGTGAAGCCTGGAGGTTAGTGAGGATAGGAGCACCGTAAAGAAGTGCGGGGAGGCGATAAGTAGTGGCAAGTGTAGGTGTAGTTGCTTTAGTGTAGGCCACTACAAGCCTAGTCGTGCACCCCAAATAGTTTGGGCCACAAGTATTATGGGCATCTATACGGTGGGGGGCATGTTGGTAGGGAGGTAACAAAGGATTTGTAGGGGGTGTTATTTAGAATACTTTTTTTTTTCTTGACTGTCTCTGTCCTTAAAGGACACAGGGGCCCCGACCAGGGGTAAATTTATGATTTCCCATCCAGTTGTTAAGGTTTAATTTGAATACAGTTAGGGATAAACTTTGTTTTACATAAATGGGGAATCTATTCCATAGTACAGGGATGAACTTTGTTTTACATAAATGGGGAATTTATTTCATAGTACAGGGATAATTTGGGACACATATCTGTCTCTCAAGCATATTCCGTTTATGTCACAAGCGAAGTTCAAATCCTTGGATCTAGTGTCTTTGATGCTGTTTGTTTTGCACATGTGCAACACAGCCATCAGGGCTAGGTCTCAGGAAGCCCTGTAAGCCAGGCAAAGATTCTCTCTCAGCAGCCTGTAGGAGACTAAATACAGAGACAGAGCTTTTAGGTGATCAGTGTAGGGCAGGGTATTCATCTCCTGAATTCTCCTGGTGAGAAACCTTTGTGGGAATTTCAACTGTTGTAAGTGTCTGGTTAGATATATTCCAAAAGGGCATTGTATTCAATTGTAGGTCTCATAAGGGCTGAGTAGAGTGATACTATAACTTCCTTGGACCTGGATGCCATACTCTCACCTATAAGATGGGTGACATAGAATGATTTTCTTATTATCTTAGCTACACATTGGTCAAAGGCCTGATTGCTGTCTACATATGTTCCCAGATTCCTTACTACAGTTTCCCAAAGGGCATTATAATGCATTTGTGGCATTGAGTTTTAGGCCATAGCTTTGGCACCAGCCATTTGTATGCGATAAACCCACTTGCAAGACACAGGTGTCTTGGGTGGGAATCTTTTAATAGCTCCCATTTTATAGTCATCTGCAAACTTGGTGAGCTAGAGGCTGTGAATGTTAACCTTGACTTCTGAGAAGTAGATGCCAAACAGGAGCGGGCCCAGCATGGAGCCGTAGGGTACTCCACTGTTGACTGGTATCTTAGTAGAAGTGGTCTCACCAATCCTGACTTCTTGTGTCCCATCTGTGAGCCAGCCAGAAATCTAGCAAGTTATTCAAGGATTTACACCTAGCTCAGAGAGCTTGTCAACAATGCCTGAGTGAGGGTATTGTACCGAATGCCTTAGGCAGGTCATGATATTGATGATCCTCCCAAAGAAGTCTACCAGGTTAAGTAGGCATGACCTTCAAATAAGAAAGCCAAATTGGGATGTGTCCAGAGTCTTTAGGTTGCCAAAGTCCTTGTTTATTATATACATGATAATCTTTTCAATGGCTTTGCATATTAGGCTTGTTAGACTTATTGGTCTGTAGTTCCTTGGGTCAGTTGATGGTCCACCCTTGTGGGGGGGATGACTGTTGTGGTTTCCCATTCACTTGGAACATAGTTGGTTTCAAGGCTGTATTTGAAGAGTGCCTCAAATAGTCCTGACAGGTCATGGTTTAGACAGTTTATGAGGCAATCAGGTGGTCTCAGTAATCCTGACTTCTTGTGTCTCATCTGAAAGCTTTCTATGTAGCACACTTGAATAGTAAAGGCATCACCTTGAGAACAAAAGAGGTTATAATCCCTCTAGAGGGGAGCTTTGACCAGCCTATCTGTCCCTGGAGGAGTTGTTTCAGCCTAGAAGTTAGTAGTTTATTGGCCATTATGGGCTAATTTCTATCTCTTTCACTTCCCTGCTATAAAAAACGCATTTGCGCGGTTTTGCACGCCGGGCAGTGCCGGTTAGCTAGGGTTTAACTATTCCTGGCTCCAAATAGTCTACTATTCAAGTTTTCCCTTGGACCTAGACACATCTTCAACTTTAGCACTCAAACCATTCATTTCACAGCCAAGCACTTGCTAAAAACTCATAGCAAGCACTAATTAACCCCAACACTAGACCCCCCTATACTGTCCAGAAGGACAAGTCTCTCTATTCGTCCCCACCAGCCAATCAGAAAAACAGCTTACTCTACCTATTCAGGCATGTCCAAATGGCAGTTTCCGGTGTACTCTCCAGTCCAACTGGTGAATCTGGGCATTTGTAGGCAATGTTACAACTGCCTCATGTACACAGACAACCCTCTCCTCCTACCACCAAACACTAATATATGTGAGAGATGCAATTATACAGTCAAACTGGAGGCAAAGCTCTCTCAACCCAATACTGGAACTGACAGACAAGAGGAGAAGGGTAATACTTGCAACACACCACCAGTCTCACTTAGACCTAACAAACCAATACCAGCAAATAACACACATAAATACAAGAAAACATACTCGGAGGCTCTAAATAAAAATCTGCAAAAGCAACAGAGACCTCCAAAGCAGACATCCAAGCAACCTCCACACCCTATCACCAGCCATGAAACACATACTTTACATAATCAGTGTGCCACGCAATCACAGCCCTTAAGGCAAAATAACATACCCAACATGCTAGTAATAGGCGACTCTATAGTCAGGCACACTGATGTCCCACTAACTAGGCTGGACAAAGAGAAGGTTACAGTTAGCTGCCTGTCGGGTGCCAGGATCCACCAAATAACACAAGCAACAGGTCACTCCAGAACAAGTACAACTACGACTGCCATTGTCCATGTTGGTGTGAATTACCTGAGGCGTACCTCCCTGCACTACATGAAAAGAGACATGGAAGAGCTCTCTGATCATGTAGCCCAGGCCAGTATGACCCTGACCCTGAGTAGCATCCTGCCCTCACCAAGAATTATGCCACAGTATAAAGAATAAATGATCAATTTCAAGAATTGGCTAAGTTTCTAGTGCCATTCCAAGGGGATCCAGTATCTGTCTGCCTGGGATGACATACTCAATAAGCCACATTGCTTTGCAAGAGATGTCTTGCATCTGTCACCCTTAAGCTATCAAATACTGGTCAAGGCTCTTGCCGCCCCCATAATGCCTTTTTTAAGCAAGGCTCAAAAAACAAACCAACCACCGTAAATAGCACAAGTAACCAAAAACTGAGGGTAATGCTACTCAATGCCAGAAGTCTAAACCTCAAAATGCATGCACTCGATGCATTCCTCAGTATGGAGAACATCAACATATGTGCAGAAACCTGGTTTAAGGCTCCTGAGAGCACCCCAGCACTACCAGGCTATAACTCATACCATACCTTTCGGCCACAGAACCAGGACCGAAACACAAAAGGCGGGGGTGTATCCATATTCATCAAGGATACCCACACCTCCAGGTTAGTGGCATAGCACAATGCATCAGAGATCATCCACGTGCAACTAGCAATGGGCAAAACTGCAATCCAAATTGTAGCTTACTACAGATCACCCACCATGACCCAGGACCCCCATTCCGCATTTCTGGAGACACTGGGAAATATGAAGGTCCTACCAAACACCCGAATACTGGGTGATTTCAATTACCAAAACATAAACTGGGTGAACTACTCAAGTATGAACTCCCTTGCCCAACGCTTCCTAGAATTTATTAACTCGAATGCCCTGGATCAACTGGTCAACACCCTCACCAGAGGGAACAACATATTGGACCTAGTCATCACCAACATGGGCGACCGGTGTTCCACACCAGAGGTCAACTCCTCACTGGTTAGATCAGACCATAGACTAATCACTCTGGATATCCACATTCCGACCCCAACCCCAATCAAGGAAACCACCGTGAAAAACTTTTCAAAAGCAAACTTCACATTACTTAAGACTGAGGTGGAAAGGTTCACAGCCCCCATGCTAAAGGACAATGCTGTCCAAGCTGCTGAAACCTTTACAAAGGCACTCTATGAGTATCTGAAGGAATGCATGGATCGTGCTATCCCAAGTAAAACCAAGGCTCATTCCTCCAAGAAAAGGAAACCAGTCTGGTGGACCTCTGCCATAAACAAGCTATACAATAGAAGGAGGAAACTAGTACAGAAAAGAGTAAAATCCCAAGAAGGAAAGACATCCCTGGTCAGTATCAGCAAGAAACTATGATCTCTCATTAAATCATCCAAGGCTAGCTTCGAAAGAAAAATTGCCAAGGACTCCAAAGATAACCACAAAGCGTTATTTAGCTATTTCAAGAACCTAAATGGAAACTCTCAGATCTGCTCTGAGTTAGTGCAGAATGGCACAAAATACACTGAACCGACTGATATTTCCAACATTCTGGCAGAAAGGTTTAGTGCAAACTTCACCCCCTCTCACCCCCTAAAGGGCCAATAACCATACCAGAAGAATATAGGGCCCCATCAATCACTGTCACACAGGTTAAAACAGCCCTAGCCAAAGCCAAAAACAGCTTCAATGGGACTGGACGGTGTCCCAGGCTGTGTCTTACAAGAGCTCCAAAATGAATTAACCCCTCACCTTAACACACTGTTCAAACTCAGCCTCTCTACAGGCTACGTACCCACAGAGTGGCGCACAGCAACAGTTATCCCGCTCCACAAAGGTGGAGCCACAATGGACCCTGGGAACTATTGTCCTATAAGCCTGACAAGCCTGGTCTGTAAGGCTATGGAGCGCATCATCATGGAACTCATTAACAGAGTCATTGGGAACCTCCAAACCTTGGACCCTACCCAGTTTGGCTTTGTTAAGGGCAGATCATGCCTCCTAAACCTGGTGGACTTCTTTGAGACAGTTACCAAGGCATTAAACAAGGGAAAGGAGGTCCACACAGCCTACATAGACCTCGCAAAGGCTTTCAACACCATTCCTCATTCTGGTATTATAGACAAGCTCACCAGCTTGAACATAAACCCCTACATCATGAGATGGGTTGCCAACTGGCTCACAGAACCCACACGGTGGGAGTTGCAGGCTCTAGGTCTGACTCTAAACCGGTTACAAGTGGCATCCCCCAGGGCTCAGTCCTAGGAACCCTCCTGTTTGGTATATACTTCTCAGAGGTACAGGCAAGCACAGGAGGACTATGGCTGACCAAATTCGCAGACGACTGCAAACTAGGGGCCATAATTGATTCTCCGGCTGACACAGACACCCTCCAAAAGGGTCTCACTGAGATGGATACCTGGTGTCAAAATCATGGCCTCAAGCTAAATGCCAAAAAGTGCATAGTCATCCCCTTTGGAAAAAACAAAGTACCCATGAACTATCACATAGGTGGTAGTCCCCTAAAGACAGAAAATGTAATAAGGAATCTGGGGACCCAAGTCGATAGTAATCTCTCCTTTGATAATCATATTGCCAAGGTGGTTAGAAAATCCTTCTATGTGGCCCACCTAATCACAAAAGGATTCACATCTTGAACAAAATAGGTTATTGTGCCTCTCTACTCATTACTCATTAGACCCATCATAGAATACAACACCCCATTTGGGATGTATCTTACAAGACACCTACAACAGCTGGAAAGACCACAAAAGTACCTCACCAAGAGGATTACTGGCCTCAAACAGATGCCCTATGCAGCCTGACTCAAGAAACTCCATCTGTACTCGGTTGCATACCACTTACTCAGAGGTGATCTCTGCCTGACATACAAGGCCATGTCCAACCCTGAATTGATGGACATGCTCCACCTAAAAAAAAAAAAATCCCAGAAAGCCACACGTTCTGGAGATATAAACCTCACCACAATGATAAATAGAACGTACTGGAGGGATAGATTCCTGTCCCAGAGACTCCCCATGCTTTGGAACAGGATTCCAATATACTTCAGGCAGAGCCCTTCACTAAAACTCTTCAAGAGAAACCTTGACGGGTGGATGGGAGACAGAAAATTTACCCCAGGGATCACTGCAGTGGCTCTGCTGGACAGAGGCGCAGGGAACTAATGGCTCTGCTGGACAGAGGCACAGGGAATTAATCTAAGGGGGTGGCGAAAGCCAACACATTCTGGCTAGGCTTATAAATGCCCTTTTGCAGATAGCCTACTACTTACCTATGAACCTATACATGGCACTTATCTGGTCCATAATTGAGTATAACTCCCTGTTCAGCATGTACCGTACAAAGCACCTGCAGCAACTGGAGAGACCTCAGAGGTTTCTAACAAAGATCAAGAGGCTCCAGCATGTGCCTTACACAGATGAACTAAATTCGCTGTCACTATACACTGTATCATATAGACTGCTTAGGGTAGACTTATGCCTGGCTTATACAGCAAACCAACACTCAAACCTAATGAACTTGCTGCATATCTGTAAATCAAACAGGACTAGGGCTACCTGGTCCAGGGACCTAAATATGGCCTGTGACTTATAGGACATACTGGAGGGACAGATTTATCTCACAGCAACTGCTGCATCTTTGGAACAGGTTACCAATTCATGTGAAACAGAGCACCTCTATGACACTGTTCAAGAGGAATCTGGATGAGTGGATGGGGCACCATAAATTCTTACCGGCGATATCGCCCGCAACCCTCCTGGACATGGGCAGTCATCACTAGATGCAGTCTTGGGTACTGACTAGCATTTCTATGGTATTACATTGGGATGAAATGGCTAGGCTTAAAAATGACCTTAGGGTGGATAGCCTAGTAATCTCATATGATCCTATGAATGTCATCAGGACCCGTGGAGGTGATGTTCTTGGCTTTACTGAGTGCTGCCAACACCTGATCACTGCTAATAGCTGGGGAAGTATGTTGGAGGGGATTTCACCAGGTAGATTTGTGAGGAGTGGGGAGTAAAGTTTGAGCTGAATTTATCAGTCACTATATTTGCTGTTCAGCACACAGCTGCATATTACCTCTAAGGTTCCAGACATAGCTGAAGAAGGCTTTGTGATTGTCCTTAGCCTGCTAGGCTATCCTGACCTTGTATATAGCTTTGTTGGACTGTTGGACTTAATTAGACTTCTTATTTTCTTGTTTAGTTGTATAAGAGAGCACTTATCTTTGAGGGAGTTGCTCTTCCTGATTTTGCCCATGAGTTTTCCTCCTTTGTTATATAGGTTCATAGGTTCATAGGTAGATACTAGGCTATCTGCCCTAGGGCATTTATAAGCCTAGCCAGAGTGTATTTGGCTTCCGCCTCCCTATTACATTAGCCTACTGTGCCTCTGTAAAGTAGGTCACAGAAGGTACTCTTTTAAGATTAGTTTACTGTGCCTCTGTCTAGCAGGGACACAGGAGAGATCCCAGGGGTGAATTTACGATTTCCCATCCACGCATCCAAATTTCGCTTGAAGAGGGTCAGCGAGGGGCTATGTCTAACATGAATTGGGATTCTATTCCAGAGTGAGGGGAGCCTCTGGGAAATGAATCTGTCCCTCCAGCATGTTCTATTTATTTTTGTGCTGAGGTTTAGGTCCCTGGGGCGTGTAGCTCTAAGGGACTTGGATTTTTTGAGGTGGAGCATGTCCATTAATTCTGGGTTTGACATGGCTTTGTACGTCAGGAATAGATTGCCTCTGAGTAGGCGGTAAGCAACTGAGTAGAGATGGAGTTTCTTTAGTCGAGCTGCATAGGACATCTGTTTGTAGCCCATGATCCTCTTGGTGAGGTACTTTTGGGGTCTCTCCAGTTGCTGCAGGTGTCAGGTAAGGTACATCCCAAAAGGGGCATTATATTCAATTATGGGCCTGATGAGTGACGAGTAGAGGGGCACAATGACCTCTCTTGATCTAGATGCGAACCCTTTCGTGATAAGGTGGGCTATATAGAAGGTCTTTATAACCACTTTGGCAACGTGATTATCAAAGGAGAGATTACTATCTACGTTGGTCCCCAAATCTCTAATTACTTCTTCTGTACTTAATGGATTACCACCTATGTGGCAATTTGTGGGCACCTTGTTTTTCCCAAAGGGGATGACTATGCACTTTTTAGCATTTAGCTTGAGGCCGTGGTTCTGGCACCAAGCATCCGTCTCTGTGAGACCCTTTTGGAGGATGCTTGTGTCAGCTGGAGATTCGATTATGGCCCCCAGTTTGCAGTCATCTGCAAACTTTGTCAGCCATAATCCTCCCGTGTTAGCCTGAACCTCAGAGAAGTATATACCGAACAAGAGAGGTCCCAGAACTGAGCCCTGTGGGACGCCACTTGTAACTGGTTTGGATTTGGACATGGCACCTGCGATTCTGACCATGTGGGTTCTATCTCTGAGCCAGTTTGCAACCCATCTTGTGATATAGGGGTTGATATTTAAGCTGGTAAGCTTATTTATGATGCCCGAGTGGGGTATTGTGTCGAAGGCTTTTGCGAGGTCCAGGTAGGCTATGGCTTTGGTAACTGTTTCAAAGAAATCAGCTAGGTTTAAGAGGCAAGATCTGACCTTAACAAAGCCAAATTGGGTAGGGTCCAGTGTCTGGGGGCTCCCAATGTCTTTGTTTATGAGTTCCATGATAATACGCTCCATAGCTTTACAGACCAGACTAGTCAGGCTTATGGGGCGATAGTTTCCGGGGTCTGTTGTGGCACCACCTTTGTGGAGTGGGACCACTGTAGCTGTATGCCATTCTTTGGGTACATATCCTGTAGTAAGGCTAAGTTTGAACAGTGACTTAATGTGAGGGTTCAGTTCTTCTTGGAGCTCATGTAAGACACAGCCTGGGACACCGTCTGGTCCCATAGATGCTGTGTTTTTTGCTTTGGAGAGGGCAGCTTTCACCTGTGCATCTGTGATGTCAGGGAGGTTACATTCAGTTGGGATAGGTGTTTGCTCCTTTGGGGGGGAAGGGGGGGAGAAGTTTGCACTGAATCTGCCTGCCAGGATGTTGGCTATGTCTGTAGGTTCAGTATATTTTGTACCGTTATGCAACAATTCAGAGCATATCTGGGAGTTTCCGCCCATGTTTCCGACATAACTAAAGAGGGCCTTGTGATTATCTTTAGTGTCTAGGGCAATTTTTCTTTCGAAACTGGCCTTTGATGATTTTATGAGGGATCGAAGTTTCTTGCTAATACTGATCAGAGATGCCTTCCCTTTTTGGGATTTTGCTCTGTCATGTAGTAGCTTCCTCCTTCTGTTTTATAGCTTATTTATGGCCGGGATCCACCAGACTGGTCTCCTGTTTTTGGAGGAGTGAGTCTTGGTTTTATTTGGGATAGCACGATCCATGCATTCCTGCAGGTGCTCATAGAATGCATTTGTAAAAGATTCTGCGGATTGGGCTGTATTATCCTCTGGCCCAGGGGCTTTGAGGGATTCCACCTCAGTCTTGAGAAGTGCAAAGTTGGCTTTGGAGAAATTCTTTACAGTTATTTCCTTGGCTGGGGGTGGGGACGGGATATGGATGTCCAGGGAAATTTGTTTATGGTCTGATCTTACCAATGAGGGGTTTACCTCTGGTGTGGAACATAGAGTCCCCATGTTGGTGATGACCAGGTCCAATATGTTGTTCCCTCTTGTGGGAGTTGTGACCAGTTGTTCCATTGCATTAGAGTTTATAAATTCAAGGAACCGTTGGGCGAGGGTGTTTGGACTTGAGTAGTTTTCCCAGTCAATGTTTGGGTAGTTGAAGTCACCCAATAACATAGTGTTTGGAGAGACCTTTATACTCTCCAGTGTTCTCAGGAATGCCAAGTGGGGTTCCTGTAATAGGGAGGGTGTTCTGTAGCAGGCTACAAACTGAAAGGCAGTTTTGCCCGCTGTTAGTTGCACATGGATGCTTTCCGATGCTTCGTGCAGTGCCACTAACCTGGAGGTGTAGGTATCTTTGATGAATATAGATACTCCCCCTCCTTTTGTGCTTCGGTCCGAGTTTTGGGGCCGAAACGCATGGTATGAGTTATAACCTGGTAGTGCTGGGGTGCTCTCAGGAGCCTTGAACCAGGTTTCTGTTACTGCACAGACATCGATTTTCTCCATACTGAGGAGAGTCTCGAGTGCGTGCATCTTGAGGTTCAGACTTCTGGCATTGAGTAGCATTACCTTTAGTTTTTTTATCTTTGGCTTGTCTATGGAGGTGGGTTTGTCCTTTGAGCCTTGCCTAAAAAAGGCACTATGGGAATGGCAAGAGCCTTGGCCAGTATACGAAAGCCTAAGGGTGACAGGTGCAAGCCATCCCTAGCGAAGCAACGTGGCTTGTCGAGCATGTCATCCCAGGCTGACAGACACTGGATCCCCTTTGAATGACACCAATACTTTAGCCAATTGTTGAAACTGATCATTTTGTCTTTATACTATGGCATCATTCTTGGTGATGGCAAGATGCTACTCAAGGTCAGGGACATACCAGCCTGGGCTACATGGTCAGAGAGCTCCTCTATGTCTCTTTTCATGTAGTCCAGGGAGGTACGTCTCAGGTCATTCACACCAGCATGGACAATGACAGAGTCATACTTGTACTTGCTTTGGAGTGACCTAAGTGCTTGCATTATGTGGCAGATCCTGGCACCCGACAGGCAGCTTACAGTGACCTTCTCCTTGTTCAGTCTGGTGAGTGGGACGTCAGTGTGCCGGACAATAGAGTCCCCTATAACAAGTGTATTTTGTGTGTTGTTTGGCCTTATGGGCTGTGACTGTGAGGCATGTGATTTGTGGGTATTGTTGAGGGGTGGCTGTTGCTTGGATATCTGCTTAGAAGGTCTTTGCTGTTTAGGCAGATTTTTATTTAGAGCCTCCGAGTATGTTTTTGTGTGTTTATGTGTTGGGTATGCAGATGCAATAGGTCTGTGTGAGACTGGATTTGTGGTGTGGGTGGTTACCTTTTCCTCCTGACTGTGCCAGTCTTGGGTTGAGAGAGCTCTGCCTCCAGTTTGGCTGTGTAACTGCATCTCTCACATGTATTAGAGTTTGTTGGAAGGAGGAGAGGGTTGTCTGTCTACATAAGGCAATTGTAACATTGCCTCAAAATTCCCAGATTCACCAGCTGGACTGGAGAGTAACCTTGAAACTGACCCTTGCACATACCAGATTAGTATAGGGAACTGTTTTTTTTACTGATCAGATTAGGGAAGGGAACTGATTTTTCACTTGATCAGGAAGGACCAATCGAGTCTAATACTTATGAGAAGTCAAGGAGGGTGTAGTGCTTTAGTTAGTTAGTGTTTCCTTATAAGAGCTGAGCAAGTGCAGGGCTTTAGAAAGAGAACAGAGTGATTACTTTGAGAGTTTGAACAGTTCTAAGGGAAAAAGTGAAGAGCAGACTTTGTGGAGCCTGGAATAGTTTAAACCTGTTTAGGTGGCGCTGCCCGACGCTGCTCAGTGCGCAAAACCACACAAAAAGAGAGTTGTAGGGTTTTAAGAGAGAGAGATCAAGGAGTTTAGAATTGACCCAAAATGGCCAATAAAACTACAGCTTCTAGGTAGTAACCACTCCTCCTGGGACAGGCAGGCTGTTCAGTGTTAGCCACTCCCACTGGTGAACACAGAGTCTTCCCTTTAGCCCAAGCAAGCACTGGCCTTCTAGAAACTTCCAAACAGTTCAGAACAGCAAATCTGTAACTGAACTTTCTTAACTTTCAGAAAGTGGGAAAAAAGCAAGATTTTTTTTTCTTTTTGTTGTAGTTTAAAGGTAGCAGAGATACACAAGCAGCAAAATAATCACAACAGTGCAATAAATGACCCCACACTTGAGTGCTAGGCCACAATCAGGTAAAATGCAGTTTTTAGAGAAAAAAACTATTTTAAATTAATTTCAATAAGGAAATGCATCTCTAGATGTGTTCCAAGAACTGTTACTGTTACAGATATAAACTTTAGCAAGCCGGAAAAATGCCAAAAAATAGGCGGCAAAGCAGTAAAACTTAACAAAAAATCAGAAGAAAATACTTAAAATCACAAAAGTGGCTCCTTTTCTTCTCTCAGCATTTTCTCCTCTTGGTAGGTGCTGCAGCAACAACTAGCAAGCCTGAAAAGATGCCAAAACCACGAGGCAGCCTGGTTTTAATAGAGAGAGATCAAGGAGTTTAGAATTGACCCAAAATGGCCAATAAAACTACAGCTTCTAGGTAGTAACCACTCCTCCAGGGACAGGCAATAAAAGTGTTAACCACTCCCACTGGTGAACACAGAGACTTCCCTTTAGCCCAAGCAAGCACTGGCCTTCTAGAAACTTCCAAACAGTTCAGAACAGCAAATCTGTAACTGAACTTTCTTAACTTTCAGAAAGTGGGAAAAAAGCAAGATTTTTTTTTTCTTTTTGTTGTAGTTTAAAGGTAGCTAAGGCAAACATCTTAACCATTGGGAGAATTCCACCAGTGGAGAGGGGGTTTATTTCTGTAAGGTATGGCAGCCTCTATGCAGCCATTCCCATGTTTGTAAGGCGACTCTATGAATAATTGTGCATAGGTAGACGTAGTTTGCCTCTGAACAGTTCCTAACTATTACTGGTTTAGCTGGATTTTCTGGGTTGACTTTTACTTTAAATGAGACAGCTTTGTGATCCAGCCTCACTAGCGGGGATGTGACATGGAGGGGTGCAACACTCTCCCATGTTGATAAGTACCAAGTATGTTTGATCCTCTCGTTGGAGCATGCACTATTTGTTCCAGGGTGTTTCTGTTAATAAACTCCAGGAAGCATTGTGCCTGTCAGTTTGAAGCAGTGTACATTTCCCAGTCAATAGATGGGTAGTTAAAGTCATCCATTAATAGGGTGTTTGGTTGGATGGTGAGTGCCTCTAATAGGTTTAAGTAAGAGTTGTGAGACTCTAGGGGCATAGTTGATGATATGGTAAGGGACCTTATCTAAGGTGACTTGCATTAACCAACCTAGAGGTATATTTGTTGCTAACATAGATTGAGACACCTGCATCTTTGGCCCCAGTCGTTGTTGTTGTTGGTCTAAATGTGTGGAAGGCATTGTAGTCCTGCACTGCTGGAGTACTTTCTATGGCTTTATATTTATTTATTTATTGACATTTGTTGACTGGGAAAGTTCACTGGGCCAAAAACACATTTTCAGAGGAGGCCTGGGGAGAAAGGGTCCCGTAACATGTACAATATGAAACATCATTGTCATGAATTATAAATTATGTAGTAGATAGTAATTAATTAAGTACAAACTGGCATTACAGTTAGGTGCAGACAAACATTATAACTGGAGATACAACTATTCAGTCTATCTGAAAAGTAGGTAAGTTCAGGAAAAAAAATGCTTTGATCTGACAGTAGGCTGTTCAAGAATACATAGTAGGAAAAGTTAGTAAGGGAAATGAAAATTACAGTTTCACATTGCTATTGCCAGGGCTTATAAAGAAGGTTCTAGGAAGGAAGTACAATGTAGGTTTGTAGTAAGAAGGATAAAAAGTAGATTGGATAGTTAACTACTTCAAGGTAGCTTGGTCATCTCTATGCATGGGCAGGTGTGATGGTTAAGGTAGTGGCTTTTAAGGCAGATTGAAATCACCTTATGGTCTCCAATTGATTGATTGATCCAAGTCTTGGTCACAGCACAGCTGTCTACTTTCTCAAGAGTGAGGTGGACTTGAAGGGTGTGTAGTTTTTTTTGTTTAGGCTCTTGTAACACCTTAAGGTTGCTTGTAGACTTTTTCACTATGTTGGTAGTTTTGTCTTTTTGGAATTCCCTTAAAAAGGCTTTAAGGTGGTGGATAACGTTTTAGCCAATATTCAAAAGTCAGGGGGAGGGGGCAGGTACAACCCATCCTTGGCAAAGCAATGTGGTTTTAGACCATGTCCTCCCATGCTGAAAGAATATTGAATCCCACTTGAGTGAAACTAGAAACTAAGCCAATTATTAAAATCAATCATTTTATGCTCATGCTGTGGCATCATTTTTGGTAAAGGTAGAATGCTGTTCAGTGCAAGGCTCTTACCTATCTGTGGCTCATATTCTGAGAGAGCCATTATGTCGCTTTTCATATACTCCATTGAGGTGTGTCTCAGGTCATTTGCAATAACATTGACTATGAAAGAATCATACTGGTGCCTGGGGTGCAGTAACATGAGTGTGTGCATGATATTGCAGATCCTGGCTCCAGATAGGCAACTAACTGTTATCTTTTCCTTGCCTAACCTGGTGAGTTGCACAATTGCATGTTGCACAATAGAGTCCCCAATGACAAGAGTATTAGGTAAAGTATATGCTTACCTTATGGGTTTTGCTCCTGGAGGATCACTGGATGTAGGCTTATGTGAGATGCTTGGTGTGTGCTTTATTTATTTATTTTTTTTGCTTAAACTTTTTTATTAAATTTTCCAACAAGAATATAAAGAAAATACTTTTTTTACAATTTAAATGACAAATATTGATAAACTATGTACAATTTTTACAAAGGCTTCAAGATCAAAGGATAATGGATTAACAATATAATATAGACATATAAATAAGGTTATACAATTTCCAGTATTTCATGTTTCCAATTTAATTAAATGGGTGATAGTACATCTGAATTCATTGTCTTAATAATAGAGAGGGCTTTCTCCCAAGGATTATTAGTCCATTTTCTGGGAAAAATTCTTAGTTCTTTGGCTTTTATTTCCATTAGAGCTACTTTGTCCAGTAGAATTATGAAGTCTTCAAAGGTTGGAGTGGAGGACGATTTCCATCTTCTTGTAATACATTTTTTGGCTACCGCCAACATTGTCCAGAGAAGATATTTATTTTTGTTGTTCATTGCAATAGATTCATTTACATTCAAAAATATTAAACATTTTGATAATATGAAGGAATCAGTAAAGATAGCTTGAAGGAAATTTCCAATTTCATTCCAAAATTTCTTAATGAGAGAGCATTTATAAAAAATATGAGACCAGTTGGCCTTACATTTTAGAGAGTGTCTCCAACACGTTACCTCTTTAGAAATGTTAAATTTAGCAATTTTATTAGGGGTATAGAAAGCTCTATGTAAGAATTTCCAGGAAAAGATCTTCCAAACTTGTAAATTAGAGGTTAATTTAATGGAATGTAGAAGATTAGTTTTATTCTCAGGAGTTAGGGACAGTGTATGATCTTTAGTAATAAAATTCCAAAATTTCTGGTTAGGAGTAGTTTTATAAATAATAATGATTTTGTAAAGTTTTGAGATTAAATTCTTCCAGTTAAATTCTCCATATAGTATTTTGTGTATAAGAAGTATAAATTTAGGCAATGATTTAAATGAAGAATTTTCTATTGTTCTGCATAGAGCTTGAGTAAATGGAATTAAGCTGTTAAGAGCTAACCAATCTGATTTTGATAAATTAAATGTTTTAATTAAATTTTGTGCATCCAGGGTGACTAAATTCATTGTGCAATGATTCCAACATGTAAAATTTTTCATTTCCCAAGTATTAAGAGTATCTGTATTGATATTGTTAAAAAATGTTTTTGTAATTTTAAATGGGAATAATAACTGGATCCATAGTTTAACATCAATATTGTTGCTGATAAAACTTCTAAAAGTGTTGTAGATATAGTTTATATAATTTAGATTTGTGAGTTTAATGATGTTATATCGTAAGTTAACACAGAGTGCATACCAAAGTTTGTTGTTTTGTTCACTAAGTTGTAAGTTTTTTATTAATTTATTTTCATGTAGAATAATAGTAGCATGTAGAGACTTCCAAGCTGAAGAAAACTTTGGATCTATCCAATTTAAAATTGTTTTACAGTTAGAGGCTTTAATATATGATTCTAAATCGGGAAAATTTATTCCTGCAAGCTCCCAGGGTCTAATATGATTTGATAAAGCTATTCTATTTTTTTTGGATACCATAAAAATTTAAGAGTATTTTATTTATTTCTCTTAGAAGACTTTTACTGGGTAATATAGGAATAGATAATGCAATGTAATTTATTTTTTGGTAATAAAATCATTTTGATTAATTGTAGCCTGTCTTCAAATTTTAAGTGTAATTTATTCCATTTCTCTGTAAGAGTTTTTAAAATGTTCACAATATTATTATAGTTCGTATTTAAGGTTAAGTCAATGTTCTCACATAATACAATCCCTAAATATTTTAAAGAGGATACTTGGTTCCCAATTATTTCATTTATAGTTGATTTATTGGTATCGTTGAGTTTTCTTTTATTTAGTAGTATGTGATTAGATTTAGAACTGCTAATTTTAATCCTGAAATACAGTAAAATTTTTTAACTAATAAGTCTAATTCTTATAAGGATTCTACTGAGTTTATTAAAGTAAGTAAGATATTGTCTGCAAATAACATTATCTTAAAATCAAATTGATTATATATATTAATTCCTTTAATTTTTATTATTAAATTGGATTGCCATTGAGAAAGGTTCTATTGCTAGTGCGAATAACATTGGGGACATTGGGCATCCTTGTTTGGTGCCTTTAGTAATTTCAATAGATTCAGACATAAATGGTCCTAATTTTACATAGGCTAGATTATTATTATTATAAATATTTTTTTATAAAAGTAATGAACTGGATAGGAAACTTGTATGAGTCAAGAATTTTAAAATGAAAATTCCAATTTAATGAGTCAAAGGCTCTTTCAATATCGAGAGTGATTATAAGAGCATCTTGATTATCTCTATTTAAGATATCTATGGTAGTTAGGATTCTTTGAATGTTGTCTTGAGTATGTCTATTGTAAATAAAGCCTGTTTGATCTTCAGTGATAAGATGTGTTAGTGATTTTTTTTAAATCTGTTAACTAAAATAGACAGTCAAATTTTATAATCATTATTAATGAGAGAAATTGGCCTATATGAACTAAAGAGATTAGTAGTAATTAATGAATACCTCCATGAAGGTGGAATTATACCATGTAAGTATGATTCATTCAGAACTTTATGTAAGACTGATATAGCAGAGGATGGTAGCAGTTTATATATTTCATTAATAATACAGACTATGCCTGGAGCTTTGTTATTTTTGCTTTCTTTAATTTTTTCAGTAATTTCCTTTAGTGAAATTTGTTTCTGGATATCATTAATTAATTTTTCTGGTATTTTTTTTTTATTTGGAAATGTCCAAGTCATAATCTAAAGTTCTATGTTGAGAATCTTTTATGTTTGTACTGTTTTGAAAAGTGATATTTAAAAGCATCCAAAATATCACTTATATCAGAGACTTTTTTATTACTTCTCCCTTCATGAATTACATTCACAATATTATTTTCAGTGGATTGTCTTTGTACTCTCATTGCTAGATTGTGCATATGTTTTGAAGACACAGAGAAAGAATTTAGTTTTAACTTTTCTAAAGCCAGATTAGTTTTGTGAGTTAGGATGTCATTATATCTTTTATTTAAAGATTCGATTTCTTTTTTCTTATCTGACAAGATTCTTGTATTATCATTGTTAATTATTGTTATTTGTTTTTGTATGTTAAATAATTCAGACTCCCATCCCTTTGTTTTATTATTAAACCATGTAATGGTTTCGCTGTATAAATATGCTTCCAGAGAATCCCAGATAATTACTATATTTACCTTACTAGTTACATTTATATCTAGGAAATATTTTATTTCTGAGTCTAACCAAGGTTTAAACAGTTTTAATTTAGTAATGTAGGCTGGAATTCTTTTAGTACATATCAATTTCTTAAAATCTGTTTGAAGATTAAAAATAAATGCATTGTGATCATATAGAGGACACAGGGTTATTGTAAAGGATGATATTTTTGATTTTAGATCTTGAGATATAAACATTTTATCAATTCTAGTCTGAGTGATATGTCTAAAATCACAGTGGGAAAATTCTAATGAGTTGTCATTTTTGAGATAAAACAAATCATATAATTGTGAGTTATCTATCCATTTTTTAAGATTTTTCCCTATAGAGCTAATACGGAAAGGTCTTTTGTTAAAGGTTTCTGAATCATTAAATAAACAGTTAAAGTCTCCTCCTATAATCAAACTACCCTTAGCATTTTTAGTAATAAGTTCTAAGTTTTTTTTTGTTTTTACTCCAATTCCAGGAAACCAATAAGCATTAATGTCCAGATTCTGTTACTAAATTTTATTATTATAATTGATAAAAGACCTTCCTTATCTTCATAATTATAAATAATTTGAGGAGAAATAATGTTTTTCTTCCATAGTGTTATGACTCCCCTAGTTTTTTTTAGTGTGTGAAGAATTAGAAAGTTTCAAGTATTCATTTGGATTCCAAATAAAACTATTGTTTGTTATGAAGTGAGTTTGTTGTATAAAGACTACTTGTGCTTTATTTAATTTTAGGTACTTTAGTAAATTAAATCTTTTATTTGGGTTATTTAAACCATTAACATTTAAAGAAAGAAAAGTTAAGTCCATCTTATTTACTCATTGGCTAAAGATTTTAGAATAATATAGTAGTAAGTATTTATATTATTTAAATCTTGTATAACCTTCTTGAAAAGTTTATATTTTAGTGACATATTAATTCCTGTTAAAAAGTATAAATTAAAATTAAGTTGAGGCCTGAGAAAGAAAAAGATTTTTAAAAAGAGATCAATTTTCAATAAACCCTTTAACTGACATGGAATGAAAACCATTCCTAATCGGACAGAACAAAAATATTCAGTCGGATTAACCATTGTTTGCTAACAGGCAGGGGCGGCCTGTGCTATTGGACTGCCGGACTGCAGCCCCCTCAACTTAAAATAAAGAAAAATAAAGAAATAAAAAGAAAAAAAATTTTAAAAATCACGGACTTTCGCGCACTAGTCCAGACTGCTGCTGCTGCTGAGACAGTCTGGAGCATGCGCAGATTGTCTCAGCAGCAGTCCTGACTGGGAAACATGAAGAACAGAGCTCCCAGAAGTCTATGCAGTTTTAAACTGCACAGACTGTCCTGGAACTCACATCCGTCGGGGTCGGACTGCAACGTCAGCGGTCGGACTACAACATCAGCAGTCTGGAATTTGCTGCACTCTCATCAGGCATCTATCTCATGACGGGCAGAGTCTGGTGTGGATTGGAGTTTGCTGCAGTCTCACTGGGGGAAGATCTTGCGACGGGGATGTGCGTGGGCGGGTTTTCGTACTGGGATTTGGATTTATGCTACAGGGAAAGTTTGTACTGGGATTTGGATTTATGCTACAGGGAAAGATCTACTAGGGATTTGGATTTATGCTACAGGGAAAGATCTACTAGGGAATTGGATTTATGCTACAGGGAAAGATCTACTAGGGATTTGGATTTATGCTACAGGTAAGTGTGTGTGTGTGTGTGTGGGAAAGATCTACTTGGGATTTGGATTTATGCTACAGGTGTGTGTCTGTGTAAATGCCCCAGGTGCAATATACTGGTGGTTAGACTCATGGTGGTGTGGTAGGGAATACCTCAGGCTTGAACCCTGTACCTTGTATGCAGGTGTTAAAGTGGTGAAATCCCTACCCACCACCATTTGTAAATAAATTGCAGATTTTTGCCTCATATTTGATCTGATCTGTTCCTCATAATATCTGTGGTTTGTAAATGTTGCAATGCTTGATATTTGATGGTGCAGCATTGTTGCCTCACAGCTGCAGGTTCTTAGGTTTGATTCTTGGCTGGAGTGCCATCTTTGTGGGGTCTGTATCTTCTCCCTGTGTTTGTGTGGGTTTGCTTTTGTGTCCTCCCATGTTACAAAGACATGTCTGCATTATTTCTTCCTGGGCCTCTGCTGAAAATTGTTTTTTTATTCCAAGTCAGACTGTCCTGATTAACAAATGTTAAATAAAATTGACAGGCATTTGAATTTCAGACTTCAGGGTTCTGAATGTTTAATTCCTTACATATTTGATGGTGCAGTGGCAGTATTGTTGCCTCACAGCTATAGGTTTTCTGGTTTGATTATTGGCTGGGGTGCCTTCTGTGTGGAGTCTGCATCTTATCCCTGTGTTTGTGTGGATTTGCTCTGGTGTCCTGCCATTTTACAAAGACATATGTCTACAGTATTTCTCCCTGGGCCTCTGCTGAAAATTGTTTTTGTTCCGTCAGAAGTAAAATTGACAGGCATTTGAATTTCAGACTTCATATTCTTCAGAAAATGCATAGTAAAACAACTTTTTATTCTAGCAATAAATATATAGTAACACAACCTTTTATTATAGCAATTTTCTAAGTTTATAAGATGACTATTTGAAATGTGTCCTTATTTTTGGGACTGTATTACCCTGTTATTGGCTTTGTCCAATTTTTTTGTGCTAAGGTTGATAGCTATGGCAAGAACTGAATTCAATGAATATGTTTGAGGGCTGTATTCCCTCATTACTGGGTTTGTCCAGGTGTTTTGTGCTAAGAGGTTGACAGCTATGGTGAGAACTGAATTCATTAAATGATAGCCATTTAAGTTTCAGTCTTCCTCTCTTTCACAAAGCAGCTGATTTGGCGTACTGGTATGTTGCTCTGACTGTTTTGCACAGGGACCTTGGCAGTAAAATGTATGGTGATAACACAGCATTTTTCTTTCACAAAGCAGGTGATTTGGCATAGTGGTATGTTGTTCTGACTCGTTTGCACAGGGACCTTGGCAGTAAAATGTATGGTGGTAACACAGCATTTTATTCTAGCAGCTTTCCAAGATTATACAAGCAATGTTTAATGTGCCCCTGGTTTTTGCCCTTTTGACCCACCCCAATAAATTTGGCTTTTTCCAGATTTCTTGTGCTGCGAAGTTGAGATGCAGTTGAGTATTGAGTAGATTTTACAAGGAGCTGAGAGCTGCAGGGGAAGAGAAGTTTAGTGCTGATTATGCTAAGTCAGCTCGCATTGCTTGTAGCACAACAGGTTGTGTACTTGCTTTTGATGCAGAAGGTTGTTGGTTCTACTCCCATAAGTGGTGAATGCTGCTGTACTGAAAGTTAAGATACTAACTATGAGCCTGTTATCAGTTTGCCATCCATTTCCTATTGCAATATTACTAGCTTATTTTTAATGTAATTTAGGCAATTTATTCCTCAGGGGCATCAGAAACTTTATTTTTCGATGAAACCATGAAATATAAAGGTGATTGCTAGCAGCAACCTCTTCATTACAGATTTATTTAATGTGGAATTATTTAGATGACTTTTTTACTACTTCAGAGATTGTGCATATTTACTGATAATGGTGGACTGTAGAATTGTGCATATTTACTGATAATAGTGGACTGTAGAAGTTTGAGTAGACTTTTATGATGGAAATGTTCTGAATTGGGCAGTTTTGTCATTGGTACATGCGTTTTGTTTCATTGTTTACTGGAAAAATGTTCAAAGCAATAGGAAGGTGTATCAAAGAGCACATGTATGTTTCATATGCAAGGGGCCTATGATTTGAAATCAGCCCAGAATTAATCTTTATCTGCCACGGGTAAAATGTATTTTCTTTGAATGTGGGCTTCAATGTTGTTTCAATGAATGTGAGTTTCAATGACAGAGAAGTTTTAATGCCAAGTTTGTTTAGCAGATGTCTTAGTGTTTGTGCTGTAAAATGCAAAATAAAACTTTCAAATGAAGTTCAAATCATCATAGAAGTAAATCAGTATGCACGTTAGTGTTTATGGTAAATGGAGTGAAATAGCCAAGTAATGGATCATTGGAATGGCTGCAGGGGGAGGCTCCATTCGACCATGGTTTTGTGAGGGGGAAGGGCGGCAAACTTAGGCAGCCCCAGCTGAACCATACCTCCCAACTGTCCAGATTTTCAAAGAATGAATAGATTTTTTGCTTCTTATTTTTGGTTTGTTCCTCATAAAATTTGTGTTTTTCTGGCAAATCATTTAGGAATTAAGTCACTAAATAATGACACACTGAGTTTCAGGCTTCATGACCTTCAGAAAAATGCATGCTAAAGTAAGACCTGTTCTATCAACTGTCTTAGTTTATACAAGAGCAATTTTTAGTACTGTTTATATGTTTCCCCAATATATTTGGCCTTGTCCAGATTTATTGCATTAACAGGTTGAGAGGTACATGCAAATAAATTGCTTTATAGAATTAGGCATAGCCAAACCTCTCAACTGTCCCTGATTTTGGCTCAAAATGTTGCTCTTCCCCTAATGATCCCTCTGCAAAATAGCAATTTTGGAAGAAAACATGGAGGGTTTATAATTAAGAAATAACTGTAATAATCAGTTAGATTACTTTTATTTCAGAAATGTATGTAGATTCTTTTATTTTGTCAGCTGCTCAAGTTAGCAGTACTAATATTAAAGTATCCCTTCTTTGACAAGTTCCCAGCTGTATTGTGTTGCTATTTTATATTTTTATATCACATTTATGGTCCATTTTTCATAAAATTGTGTTTTTTGGCAAATTAGTGACAAATCATTAAAGACTGAAGTTAGAAAATAATGACAGACATTTGAGTTTCAGATTTCATGCCATTCAGAAAACTCATACTAATGCAAGACCTCTATTATCTTTCTAAGTTTATAAGAGCAATATTTTAAAAATTGTCCTTATTTTTGGGCCTTTGTCCCATTTCTTTGTATGGCTTTGTCCAGATTTCTTGCTCTGAGGTTGAGAGGTATGACAAATGTGTCAGGGCCATCACAAGTCAACCAGAGACATTTCAAACTGTGACATACCTGTTGCACCCCACTCTCCCATGTAGTGACTCTGGATGTGTCGAAGCAAGGCAAGGAGTAGTTATGCAGTGTAAATGTGCAGAGTATCCCCCCATCCAAGGTAGACACAAGTACTAGAGTGGCTTTTCATCTGTCCTTGATTTTTACAGAATGGTCTGGTTTCTGTCATATTTTTTGTACTGTTGATTTATGCTTATTACTCAAAGTGTCTGTTGCTCTGTGTTTAAGTAGCAATACTTTAATGACCATTAGGTAAGCTTGTCTGAGATTGCAAGATGCAAGTAAGCTTTAATAAGCATACTGTTAAAGAATTGCCAACACTGAAAGCCTTTCTGTTGCCATGTAGAGAATACTTAACTAGATAATGTATAAGCCTTGGGTATTGAAATGCATATGCCAGTATTTGTAATAAAGGACAGGATTACATTATTTTAAGTCTCATTACACTTGGAGACTTCCAGTCATCTCTGCAGGCTTTACCCGTAAAAAGAATGCCAATCGTGTGGTCCATAACCTGTACAGTAATCCTTTTAGTGTGGTCCATAACCTGTACAGTAATCCTTTTAAGCAATGTATCTTGAGCTTATTTCTTGTTTGCTTTTCATTTTTTACTTTGATCATGTTTTTCCCATGAAACAAGTAGATGTCAGGCAGCAGGTCTTTTTTTGGATAAGGAACATATTTTTACAAGTGGGGGCATCAGAGATTTCTACTTTCAGCATGTTACTTGGTACTTTAATAAAGCTGAATATAAATTATAATTAGAACTGCAGTGCAAGAAGTGGTTTGAGTTGAGGGCTGCTTGTTTTTCTTATACTTGATTTTGGCTGGCATTCCATTAATGTATTTAACAAAAAGTAATTTATTTTTTCATGCCTCACAACCTTTTTTGTTTCCATCTAGATATTAAGCTGTCATGCAGCCAATGCATTGAAATATTTTTATTCTTCTATACTTCATTTTGTCTTGATTGGACTCTCATAATGACGGTTTGGCACCCAGAGCAGTATATTTAGTTTTTGTGGTTTTGAGCATAGCTCCTCCCCTTTCTAGTTGGCCACACCCTTTCCCATTGACCCCACCCATTCAGCTGTCTCCTGCAGCCCCCCTTTGATTTGAAGTCACCAGCCGCCACTGCTAACAGGATTGATAAAAGCAGGTGGGTCTGAGCTCCAAAGTTTAGCATCTTGAAGACATCTTACTCATAGTAGAAGTTTACATTAATATTGATTTTTAAGTAAGAATGTAGTTAAGAAATTTTAGTGTGGAAGTTTTTCAAACTTTTGAAGCTGTTTCTTGTAAAATCAGAGATGACCAAGATAAATAAGATCTTATTTTGAGTTTAAATAAATACTGTATTCTATTCAAACTCTATAAAGATTACAATATGTGCTTGGAGAGATCAAAACTAATACAATATTCTGTTATTTCTTATTCCATGCAAATTCAAATAATTGATGGCAATAAAGGTCATTATTGTTTCTACTATCATGCAGTTTTACCTTTCATTATTTATAATTAGTAATGAAACAAATCTCAGGTTACTTTAAACTTTTATATGAACATTTCTACTCAAAAGAAATATTTAAACCAGAAGTTTGGTCAGGTGTTGTTTGGCTTCCTTTGTACTTTAAGTATGTTACTTTTATTCTAAGTAACTTCAAGACTGACATATGCCTTTAGACTATCCAACACCCCAACATATACAGATAAATTTCTAAAAACAGTGAAGACAAAAAAGTAAATAGATTGCAAAACAAAATCTAGTTAATGTGATAACTATATATATTTAATAATCCTTCTTTTCTTTTTTTTTTCTTCTTCTTCTTTACCCTTTTATTTTGAGTGAACATCCCCCCAAATAATGTAATAACTATAAGTATCTAATAATCAAATTTTATTTTGAGTGAGTAATACATGTTTTTGTACAGACCATGTTAAGACACATATAATATCAATGAGCATATTGCCAAAAGAATAACATATACTATAGACTCTTTTGGCATTTCATGTTTAGATAATGTTTAAATATCCTGTTCTGAATAAGCATAGAGTTTTCATTCTATGTCTACTAAGAATTACATGAGAGAGTTCATTCCCACTTTATATATTAGTAGTAGTAAATATACAACTTAAATTATACATTTCTTAGAAAGAAAACACGTTTTCAATAGTAATTTGATATTTCGGTTGCTTCCATCACACATGACTTACAATGTGGTTTATGATACAAAGCCTTTAAACTAATCTTGTTATTGATTTATAGATGACCTTATAATCACAGAATACTCATCTAAATCTCAGTTAGTATAATTACAAAAAATCATATACTGAGAGGAATTGTATTTATATTATATAATTTCCATTTATCTACAGACATTAAGTAATAAGTACAGGGACTATCTACATTTGCATACTAAGAATTAATTTCCTCAAAAAGTATCCTGAACATGAATTATAATATCAAGAATGCCGTGACATGACTTATAGTATAGTAATAAAGTACAGTTGGGATTAATTAACCTCTTATTCAGACTGAAGAGAAGAAGCTGTTTTAGCAATTTATTTGTAATCTTTTACATTTCCATCTACCAAGTTTGTTACCATTTGAATATATGGAGTGGTATTTAAAATACTAACTTGAGATCCTGGTTTTATGGCAACACAGAACTGGAGAAAAAAATTCTGAATACACGCATTCTACTTCAAATGTGTTCAGGCATATATTAAAACAAAATACAAACTAAGAATGTTTATATATTAAGCATTATCAGTACACCAGTTCTTAGAAACATAACCTATATCGTTTATTCAGAAGTCTTATGAGCCCAAAAGAAATTCTTAAGTGCTTAGAGATGCACATCTCACAAATATGTAAATGTGAATAAGTAATACAATTTGCATAAACTGCTTTATGTACATCTTAGTCCAAAGTCAGAATGCTTTCAAACACATTGTTTCTAATTGGTAGAATTTGTAATATATTATGCTTAGATTAGAAGATATTTTGTTGTTTTCCTTTACTATTGTTATGAAAAAATTACTTCTTCAAAGAACTGTGCATTCATTATATGCTTTAAGTATTAATGTATCTCTGTCAATATAAATACTGACGGTTTCCACACATGCGGATGCCTTTATGACTTTAAGAGTTATGAAAGACCAAGTACATCTAGAGTTATAAGTATCTAAGTTCAAAAACACTACTATATCAGAGTTATCTGTCTGTATAAATATAATAAGATTACAAAGAAATCATAGAGTGTATTATGTTAGTTATTTAAATGGCACCCACACATCACCACAATCAGGTTCTTATGAGAAAGAGGGGCCATCTTCCAAGCACTTTATACATATGATATCAAATATAAATATGTGCAGTGTTTCCTGCCTAATAGTTTTTGGCATGTGTTTATAATATACACTTGGTGTGTGCTTTAGTGATTACTGAGGAGCAATGCTGCCATTAGGTGGCTTTGGAGGACTCTGAGTTTGGAAAGGTTTCTTTTAAGTGCCTCAGCATAAGCCAATCTTTGTTTGTGGTGAGCGATCTGTGTGAGGGATGTACTGTGGGTATTCCTGACAACCTCATTTCTATGAAAGGTTTTTCCTCCAAGGAAGTTGTGTATTTACATATCTTGCATACCGTGTTATGTTCTATAATGATTAACTAGTTATCTGAGAACATGAGGAAAATACCCATGCCCATTTGGCAACATTAGTCAGCATGACCAAATCACCTAGAAACATATTTCACACCATCAAGTGGCTAGCCCTGATAAGCATATGGTACTGTGCCATGGCAGGGCTAGCCACTAGACTGTGTGAAATATGGCTGTAGGTGATTTGGTCATGATGACTAATGTCAGCAAACAGGCATGGGTATTTTGCCCTTGATAAGTGGGTTGAGAACCCGGCCTTCTCTGACCTATGCCAGGGACCCATGCTAATGGTGGGAGGGGTGAATGTGCCCCCTATTTGCCAGTGTGTGCCCACTATAAAGCCCAGCAGCAATGGGTCAATAAGCTAATTGTTGGCTGGTGTCCAGTTCAGCTCGGGTTACCTGGGATAGATCTGTTAAGCGAATCCTGGACATAAAACCAATTAACCTGCTAAACATGAACTAAGAATTGCTACACTCAATATAGGTTTACTGACAGAATGGAGCTTGGAAGTGGATGACATGATGGTAAGGAGGAGGCTGGATATCCTATGTATCCAGGAGACAAGATGGAAGGGCAGTGCAGCAAAGTCACTTGCCTTAGGATCCAGAGTCTACTACTGAGGAGGAATTGGGGTGAGGGAGAAGCTTCAGAAGACAGTGAGGGATGTCATCAGAATTAGTGACAGACTCATGGCAGACAGCCTCCAACCTATTGCTGGGGTAGTAGCCATCATCTCAACCTGTGCCCCACAGTGGGGTTGTGATAGTGAGGAAAAGAGTGCATTCAGGCAGCAGTTGCAAGACCAACTGGAGAAAGCAGGACAACAAGAATTGGTGTCACTAATGGGTGACGTAAGCGCACATATTGGAACAGAGACAACAGGATATGAGGACTGTCTGGGTCCACATAGGTGGGGCAACAGGAATAAAGACTTCTGTCTAGCAAATGGTTTGATGGTAGCCAACACATGGTTCATAAAGACAGACAGTCACAAGATCACATACAAGAGTGGCCAACATGCAACTCACGTAGATTTCCTCCTAGACAGGAATGGGGACTGAGGTAGAATCAGCAACTGCAGAGTCATCCTCAGTGAAATAGTGGGCTGACAGCATAAACCACTAGTTGCCACAATCAGCTGTAAGCAGTGGACAGAGAAGACACTAATGTCAACAAAGACAGTGCTAAAGGCCTGGAAGCTGACTGCAGAGAAAGCATAAGAGTTCAAGGAATTACTCAGGGCTGTAGCACCTCAAGAAGTAAATGAAACAGGTGAAGTTGAAGAAGAATTGCAGTGCCTCAAAACATCATGTACAAGGACTACAGAGCAGATATGTGGCCAAGCCAGGTATGGAAATAGGGTACATAAGGAAAGTCGGTGATGGAATGCAGAATCCAGGAAGTCATTAAAAGAAAAAAAGAATTCATGAAAAATTGGGAGATAGAAAAGATGGACCAGGCTATGAAGGAATACTGGTTGGCTAACACAAAAGCTAAAAATGAGTTACAATAGCAAAGAACAAGGCATAAGAGGCACCCTACCAGCTTTTGAGAAGTAAGTCAGTATATAGCACAAAGGAACTATATCAGATTGCTAGACAAAGAGAAAAAGACAAAGAGGATAGTCAGACACCTTTCATAAGGGATGTCAGCAACAACCTGCTTTGCACTTCATAGGACATCAAAGGCAGATGGAATGAGGACTTCTAGAAACTTCTGAAGGAAGAAAACCCCAGAGAAGCTGTACTGCCCCAGATTCAGCCTATGATGAGAGAAGTAAGAATAGCACTAAGGAAAATATAGGCATGGAAAGCAGCAGGCACAGTTAAGATCACAGCAGATATGATAAAGATATTGGGTGAGATGGGGAGAAATGTCTCCTGAAAGTAATCATAGCAGTGTGGTGAGAAAGCCATATTCCAGGTGACTAAAGAATAAGCATACTATTGCCAGTGTTCAAGATCAAAGGGGACATTCACAACTGTGGGCAGTATAGAGTTATCACACTCCTGTTACACTGTACGAAAGTTCTGGAGATGGTGACTGATAGATGAATATACAGAGTAGTAGAAAGTAAGATGGGAGATGAGCAGTTCCAATTCAGATTAGGATGCAGCACAACTGACTGAATGTCTGTGGTGAGGCAGATAGTTGAGAAGAAGTTAGAGATGAGGAAAGAGTTCAGTTGGGCATTCCTAAACTTGAAGAAAGCATATAACAAGTTCCCAAGAAAGCTGATTTAGGCAGTCCTGTGGTGATTCAAAGTCCCAGAAACAGTGGTAGAATTACTGGAAGCTTTTTACAAGCTTTGTACAAAGACCCAATGACTCAAGTATGAACAATGTTTGGTCTCACAGATGGATTACCAGCAGGAGTGGGTGTGCATCAGGACTCAGCGCTGAGCTCACTGCTGTTCATACTGGTGACGGATTACATTAGCAAACAGTTTGGAGGGGACAAATCAACAAGTTGCTGTATACAGATGATGTGGCATTACAGGCACACTCAGAGCAAGAACTTCAGCAAAGGATAGGGGAATGGAAGGCAAAACTGAAGGCACATGAGATGAAACTGAGTACAGATAATACAGTGGTGATGGCAGAAAATTGCGGAAATCAGAAAATAGTTGAGAATTTAGATAGAAGGGAAGATACGGGAATAGGTTAATAGCTCCAGGCATCTGGGAGGTCTGGTTGTAGAGAAGGAAAGTCTGAAGTAAAAGGAGCTACAGCCAACTGGCATAGAGTGTCAGGTGTAGTGTATGACAAAAGAATGCCAAAGAAGCTGAAAAGTAAGGTGTATCAGTACTACTGCATGCTACAGAAACCTGGGCAGTAAAGGCAGAGCAGATGAGGAAGCTAGAGGTGATGAAAATGGAGTGCTTGAGACAGGTGTCAGGATGCACATTGTGGGACAAACAAAGAAATGAAGACATAATAGCAGAAGCCACAGTAGCTCCAATTGCAGTGGTTCGGACATATGTGCAGAAAGGGTCTATATTGTAATATCAACATTTTAGAATGTCGAATCCCACTTGTACGACATGAAAATGTCGAACTCCAAGCTTCCCGAACTGCCAAATAACCGATTTCTTTCCAGATTTGGAAAGAAATCGGTTGACCGTTCTGTTACACCCATCCTTTCCCTGACTGTAGTGCAGTCTCGGAGTTAGAATATTTAGTTAGGGGGGTGTGGAGGCACAGACCCCCACATTGGGGGGTGTGGGGGCTGAAGCCCCCCACTTAAATATGTTTGTTTTTCTGTGGAGTTGGTGTTTGGCCAACTGATTTCTTTCCATTGGAAAGAAATCGGTTATTTGGCCATTCGGGAACCTTGAAGTTCAACGTTTTCATGTCGAACAAGTGGGATTCAACATTTTCAGATGTCGATATTATGATATAGAACCATGCAGAAAATCAGAAAACAATCTGGTGAAGAACTTTTGGGAGAGACAGGAAGAAGCAAGAGGAAACATGCTTGTTGGCTGTTGGTGAAGCACCCACCAAGAGGAGAAAATGCTGAGAGAAGAAAGGAGCCACTTTTGAGATTTTAAGTATTTTTCCTCTGTTTATTTGCTAAGTTTTTCTGCATAGCCGCCTATTTTGAGCATTTTCTGGCTTGTTAAACTTGATTTCTGCATTAGTAACTGTATTTAGAGCACAACCTAGAGCTGTTCACTGAATTTCCTGTTTGCACTTATTTTTTAAATCGTTTTTTTTTCTCAAAACTTGCATTTTATCTGTATTTGGCCTAGCACTCTTGTGTGGGGTCATTTACTGCACTGTTATAATGTGTTGATACTTGTGAACCTCTGCTATCTCTGAAAAAAACAAAAAAACAAAAAAAATCTTGCTTTTTTCCCACTTTTCTGAGATTTAAAAAAGTTCAGTTACACACTTGCTGTTCTTGAACTGCTTGTAAGTTTCTTGGAGGCCATTTTTTGCTTGGGCTAAAGGGAAGTCTCTCTGTTGATCAGTGGCAGTGAAAAACATTGAGCAGCCTGCCTACCCCTGTGGGAGTGGTTACTGACTTGAAACTGTAGTTTTATTGGCCATTTTGGGTCAATTCCAAACTCCTTCATCTTCCTCTCTTAAAACCTTGTTGCCCTGTGGTTTTGCCATCTTTTCAGGCTTGTTGGCTGTTGGTGAAGCACCCACCAAGAGGAAAAAACACTGAGAGAAGAAAGGAGCCACTTTTGAGATTTTAAGTATTTTTCCTCTGTTTATTTGCTAAGTTTTTCTGCATAGCAGCCTATTTTGAGCATTTTCTGGCTTGTTAAACTTGATTTCTGCATTAATAACTGTATTTAGAGCACAACCTAGAGCTGTTTACTGAATTTCCTGTTTGCACTTATTTTTAAAATTGTTTTTTTCTCAAAACTTGCATTTTATCTGTCTTTGGCCTAGCACTCTTGTGTGGGGTCATTTACTGCACTGTTATAACTTGTTGATACTTGTGAACCTCTGCTATCTCTGAAAAAACAAAAAAAAAAATCTTGCTTTTTTCCCACTTTTCTGAGATTTAAAAAAGTTCAGTTACAGGCTTGCTGTTCTTGAACTGTTTGTAAGTTTCTTGGAGGCCATTTTTTGCTTGGGCTAAAGGGAAGTCTCTCTCTTGATCAGTGGCAGTGAAAAACATTGAGCAGCCTGCCTACCCCTTTGGGAGAGGTTACTGACTTGAAACTGTAGTTTTATTGGCCATTTGGGTCAATTCCAAACTCCTTCATCTTCCTCTCTTAAAACCTGGTTGCCTCGTGGTTTTGGCATCTTTTCAGGCTTGTTGGCTGTTTGTGAAGCACTCACTAAGAGGAGAAAACACTGAGAAAAGAAAGGAGCCACTTTTGAGATTTTAAGTATTTTTCCTCTGTTTATTTGCTAAGTTTTTCTGCATAGCCACCTATTTTGAGCATTTTCTGGCTTGTTAAACTTGATTTCTGCATTAGTAACTGTATTTAGAGCACAACCTAGAGCTGTTTACTGAATTTCCTGTTTGCACTTATTTTTAAAATCGTTTTTTTCTCAAAACTTGCATTTTATCTGTCTTTGGCCTAGCACTCTTGTGTGGGTTCATTTACTGCACTGTTATAACTTGTTGATACTTGTGAACCTCTGCTATCTCTGAAAAAAAAAAACAAAAAAAAATCTTGCTTTTTTCCCACTTTTCTGAGATTTAAAAAAGTTCAGTTACAGGCTTGCTGTTCTTGAACTGTTTGTAAGTTTCTTGGAGGCCATTTTTTGCTTGGGCTAAAGGGAAGTCTCTCTGTTGATCAGTGGCAGTGAAAAACATTGAGCAGCCTGCCTACCCCTTTGGGAGTGGTTACTGACTTGAAACTGTAGTTTTATTGGCCATTTGGGTCAATTCCAAACTCCTTCATCTTCCTCTCTTAAAACCTGGTTGCCTCGTGGTTTTGGCATCTTTTCAGGCTTGTTGGCTGTTGGTGAAGCACTCACCCAGAGGAGAAAACACTGAGAAAAGAAAGGAGCCACTTTTGAGATTTTGTGCGTTTTTCTGCATAGCGCAACAGCGGGCAGCGCCGCTTAATTGGGTTTAAACTATTCCTGGCTCCACAAAGTCTGCTCTTCACTTTTTCCCTTAGAACTGCTCTATCTCTCAATTTAAACACCATATTCTCATTCTAAGGCCCTTCACTGGTCCAATTAAGTAATCCTACAAGTTAGCACTATTAAACCATAAGCACTACTTACTCTTATACTCTCTATGATTACCCTGTCCTCTATTGGTCCGTCTTAAATTCACTTTCCCTATATTACTCTAGCATGTCCAAAGGTCAGTCAATGGTTTCCTCTCCAGTCCAGCTGGTGAATCAGGGAATTTTGAGGCACTGTTACAACTGTCTCATGTACATGGACAACCCTCTCCTCCTCCAAACAGGTTCAAATATATGTGAGAGATGCAACTATTTAGCCAAACTGGAGGCTGAGCTCTCTCATCTCAAAACTGGTGTAACCAGTCAGGAGGAGAAGGTAACCTCACACAACACAATTCCAGTATCACATAGTCCCACCACATCAGCGAACTAAACACATAAATACACAAAAACATACTCGGAGGCTATAAATAAAAATCTACCTAAGCAACAGAGACCTCCAAAGCAGACATCCAAGCAAACGCTACCTCAAAACAAAACACGCACAACACATAGCCCACAAAGTCAGTGTGCCAAGCAGCCACAGCCCTTAAGGCTGAATAACACACCTGATACACTAGTAATAGGTGACTCTATTGTCAGACACACTGACGTCCCGCTCACCAGGCTGAATAAAGAGAAGGTCACGATGAGCTGCCTGTCGGGTGCTAGGATCCGCCACATAACGCAAGCACTCAGGTCACTCCAAAGCAAATACAAATATGACTCAGTCATTGTACATGCTGGTGTGAATGACCTGAGATGAACCTCCCTGGACTACATGAAAAGAGACATAGAAGAGCTCTCTGATCATGTAGCCCAGGCTGGTATGACCCTGACCTTGAGCAGCATCTTACCCTCACCTAGAATGATGCCACAGTACAAAGACAAAATGATCGATTTTAACAATTGGCTAAATTTTGGTGTCATTCAAAGGGGATCCAGTGTCTGTCAGCCTGGGATGACATGCTCGACAAGCCACGTTGCTTCGCTAGGGACGGCTTGCACCTGTCACCACTGGGCTTTCGGATATTGGCAAAGGTTCTTGCCAAACCCATAGTGCCTTTTTTAGGCAAGGCTCAAAAGTCAAACCCACCCCCATAGACAGCACAAGGAACAAGAAACTAAGGGTAATGCTGCTTAACTCCAGAAGTCTTAACCTCAAGATGCATGCACTTGAAGCTCTCCTCAGAATGGAGAACATCGATATCTGTGCAGTGACAGAAACCTGGTTCAAGGCTCCAGAGAGCACCCCAGCACTACCAGGCTATACCTCATATCATGCTTTTCGGCCCCAAAACCCGGACCAAACCACAAAAGGAGGGGGAGTTTCCATATTTATCAAGGATATCCACACCTCCAGGTTAGTGGCATTGCACGAAGTATCTGAGACCATCCATGTGCAACTAACAGTGGGCAAGACTGCTTTTCAGTTTATAGCATCCTACAGACCACCCTCTCAAAGTCAGGAATCCCACTTGGCTTTCCTGAAAACATTGGAGAACATGAAGATCTCTCTGAACACCATTATATTGGGTGACTTCAACTACCCAAACATTGACTGGGAGCACTACTCAAGCCCCAGCACCTTAGCCCAAAGGTTCCTGGAAATTATAAACTCAAATGCTATGGAACAACTAGTCACCACTCCCACAAGAGGGGACAACATACTAGACCTGATCATTACCAACATGAGGACTCTATGCTCCACACCAGAAGTATATCCCTCATTGGTAAGATCAGACCATAAATTAATTTCACTGGATGTCCACATCCCGACCCCACCCCCAGCCCAGAAAACCACAGTGAAAAACTTCTCAAAAGTGAACTTCTCACTTCTCAAAACCGAAGTGGAATCCTTCAAGGCCCCAGGGCCAGTGGAAACTACGGCCCAAACTGCAGAATCCTATATAAACACATTCTACGGACATCTCCAGGAATGCATGGATCATGCTATCCCAAACAAAACCAAGACCCAATCATCCAAAGGCAGGCGTCCAGTCTGGTGGACCCCTGCCATAAATAAACTGTACAACAGAAGGAGGAAGCTACTACATGATAGAGCAAAATCCCTAATAGGGAAGGCATCTCTGATCAGTACTAGCAAAAATTACGATCCCTCATGAAATCCTCCAAGGCCAGCTTCGAGAGAAAAATTGCACAGGACACCAAAGACAATCATAAGGCTTTTTTCAGTTATGTTAGGAACCTGGGATGCAACTCCCAGACTTGTTCTGAGTTGATTCTAAATGACAAAAATACACTGAACCCACAGACATCGCCAATATCCTGGCAGACAGGTTCAGTGCTAACTTCTCCACCCCTCCCCAAAAGAGCAAGTATCTATCCCAGCAGAGGGCTGCCTCCCAAACATCTCTGATGCTCAGGTGAAGGCTGCCCTCTCCAAAGCAAAAACACTGCTTCCATGGGACCAGATGGCATCCCAGGTTGCGTCCTACATGAACTCCAAGAGGAACTAATCCCTCAAATAAAACAGCTATACAATCTCAGCCTCACTACAGGATATGTGCCCACAGAATGGCGTACAGCAACAGTGGTCCCACTCCACAAAGGTGGAGCCTCTACGGACCCTGGAAACTATCACCCCATAAGCCTGACTAGCTTAGTCTGCAAGGCTATGGAGAGGATCATCATGGAGCTCATAAACAAAGACATTGGGGACCTACAGACACTAGATCCTACCCAGTTTGGCTTTGTCAAGGGCAGATCCTGCCTTCTGAACCTGGTTGACTTCTTCAAAACAGTCACCAAAGCCATAGATGAAGGGAAGGTAGTCCACACAGCCTATCTGGACCTTGCAAAGGCATTTGATACAATACCCCACTCGGGCATCATAGATAAGCTATCCAGTTTAAATATAAACCCCTATGTCACAAGATGGGCCGCAAACTGGCTCAAAAACAGAACCCACAGAGTGAGAGTTGCTGGAGCCATGTCAGACTCGAAACCGGTCACAAGTGGCGTCCCACAGGGTTCTGTCCTGGGACCACTCTTGTTCGGTATATACTTTTCCGAGGTACAGGCAAACATGGGAGGACTATGGCTCACCAAGTTCGCAGATGACTGCAAACTGGGCGCCATAATCGACTCTCCAGCTGACACAAACATCCTTCAAAAAGGTCTCACAGAGACAGATAACTGGTGCCAGCGCCATGGTTTAAAGCTAAATGCCAAAAATGTATAGTCATACCCTTTGGCAAAACAATGTGCCCACAAATTACCACATAGGCGGAAACCCATTAAGTACAGAGAAAGTTATTAGGGACCTGGGGACCCAAGTTGATAGCAATCTCTCCTTTGAAAACCACATTGCCAAAGTGGTTAGAAAGACCTTCTACATAGCCCACCTCATCATGAAGGGTTTCACATCTAGATCAAGAGAGGTAATTGTGCCCTTTATTCATCCCTCATCAGGCCCATCATAGAATACAATGCCCCTTTTGGGATGTACCTTACCCGACACCTGCAGCAATTAGAAAGACCCCAAAAGTATCTCACCAAGAGGATCAAGTGTCTCAAACAGATGCCATATGCTGCTCGGTTAAAAAAACTCCAGCTCTACTCAGTTGCATACCGCCTACTTCGAGGCGATCTATGCCTGACATACAAAGCTATGACAAATCCAGAATTAATGGACATGCTCCACCTCAGTAAATCTAAATCCCTTAGAGCCACATGCTCGAGGGACTTGAACCTCAGCACAGAAATAAATAGAACTTGCTGGAGGGACAGGTTCATAACCCAGAGGCTCCCTTCGCTCTGGAATAGAATTCCAGTTCATGTGAGGCAGAGCACCTCACTGAATCTCTTCAAGAAGAATCTCGATAGGTGGATGGGGGATCGTAGGTTTGTCCCAGGGATTACTCCCGTGTCACTATTAGACAGAGGCACAGTAAACTAAACCTTAAAAAGGGCACAGTATACTCAAATCAAGGGGTGGCGTAAGCCATACAGAATCGGGTTAGGCTTATAATTGCCCCAGGGCAGATAGCCTAGTATGAACCTATGAACCTATAAGGGCATCCAGCAAAGAGGTGGATGGATTGTGTGAGATAAGATCTGCAACAGTCAGGCATGAGTGTCAAAGAAGGGAGGAGTGTGGGGACTGAATCGAGAGGGGTGGCAACAGTTAACATGACACACCGACCCCATGTAGAAAATGCGAAAAAGGGGGTTGATGGTGATGATGATGTCAGAAAAATTAAGAAATAATATCCAACAATGCGCTGTGCTCATGTATATTAATATTACTCATTCCTATCTAAAGTATATGACTGATATATTAGCAGACTCATTTATGTAGACATAGACAACTTAACTGATCTAGATACTAATGAGATTGGTTTTGTGAAAGGTATATTCTGCCTCCTGAACTTGTAAGCTTCTTTGATAAGGCTAGATGGGCTGTGGATAGTGGTCACCATATGCACACTGCTTATCATGACCTGGTCAAGGCTTTTTACATTATACCCCATGCTGGTATTATTGAAAACTTGGGCAAGTGTAATATAAACACATAGACAGTCTGTGAGATTACAAATTTGCTGTCCAACAGTTATCAGTTTGTGAAAGTTGCCAGTTCCTTCATTGATTGTAAAACTGTAACTAGTTGGGTGCCACAAGGATCAGTTCTGGGCCTCTCTCCTCATCAGCATTTATTTTGCAGACATCCATGCATATATCCCAGCAGTTCTCTTGGGCAAGTTTGCTAATGACTGCAAACTGGACTCTGTTATTTGTTCATACACTGATGCAAATCTTCCCCAGCAAGGACTGGAACATGCACATACATAGTGTATTAAAAACAGTCTCAAACTAAATGAAAAAGTGCACCGTAGTAGCATTTGGCAGAAAAGTTGCTCACACCTCATTAGCTATATAAACGGTACTCTTCATCAAACAGATATGGTCATAAGAGACCTAGGTCCTTGCATGATATCTCTCTCATTCATAGGTTCATAGGTGTGTACTAGGCTAATGGCCCTGGAGCCTTTACAAGCCTAGCCCATAAAAGTGCCCTGGCATTGTGCCGCCTGTCATTAGTTCCCAGTGCCTCTATCAAGTACAGCCACTGGAGTGATCCCCAGGGTGAACTTTCTGTTTCCCATCTACTCATGATTTCTCTTGAAGAGGGCCAGTGAAGTGCTCTGCTTGACATGTATGACAAGTCGATTCCAGAGCATGAGCAGTCTCTGGGTTATGAAACTGTCCCTCCAGCATGTTCTGCTGATTCTGGTAATGACGTTGAGGTCTCTGGAGCATGTGGTGCAGAGGGATTTGGATTTCTTTATATGTAGCATTTCTAATAGAGATGGGTTAGACATGCCTTAGTAAGTCAAGCAGAGATTGCCTCTTAACAGACGATATGAGACCATACTCATGAAATCCTTCTAACTGGCCTAGTTAATTTCAAGAGAATATATTCAAGATCCAAATAAGTCATCCTGCGACTATACTCTTCCCTAATCAAACCCATCAATCAATACAGTGCCCCTTTTGGTATATATAAATCCAAGCATATCACTCAACTGGAAAAGACCCCAAAGATTTCTAACCAAAAAAGTTAAAGATATTAAATCTTTTAACTACCCAACAGATTAGCACAACTGTCTCTTAATTAGTACCCTACAGGTTGCTGACAGGTGACCTGTGTCCTGCTTTTTGAAGCATGACAGACCCAGTCTTATTTGCTCTCCTATTTCTTTACAAAACCAGTGGTTCTACAAATACGCACACTAAGGACCTAAATCAACACCAAAAAAATAATCAAGACTGCTGTAGGGATAGGTTCCTAATGCAACATATTCCTGGCCTATGGAATAACTTACCACTACAGGTCAACCAAAGTACTACTTTGGCTACCTTTAAGGCTAGTCTTGATGACTGGATGAGTAGACACAAACTTACACCAGGGTTATCATGTATGGTCTTGCTTGATTTTTGAGGTAGGCACTATTAATGACTTTAAAAGGGTGAAAAGAACTTTTACGTTTGTCTGTTTAAAGGTATATATTGCTAGGCATCTAATGTTCTCTATCATCGCTTGCCTAATATGTTCCTTTGTTCCTATGTACATATACATTTTTACATAAAAGCCACACATTAAATTCATCATATTTACTTAAACTGAAGCAAGCAACACAATAAAGACTTTGTCTCTCTACCTGCTTAGTCAATTTTACTCCTTTGCAGAACAAATTCAATAAGGCTATGCCACTATACTTGCTTTGTGTACATTTAATTCACCGGGTAGCAGAGGTAGGGATTTAAGAAAAATAACTTATCCTTTTTATAACTGTCTATGCTGGAGGCCCAGCATTCACTGGTAGATCATTACTTCAAGGTATGGAGCCTGGCTTCAGTTACAGGACAAATCCAAGAAGATTCTCGCAGCAAGCAGATAGATAATGTCACCACCACCAGCCATTGTGCACAACTCAAAAAGCATTAAGAGTCAAGAGCAGAAGCACCATTAGCATACACTCCTGTAACATCTGTAGTCATAGTGTATGCTGCCTGTACACAGTCCCTCTTCAACTGATATAATATTTGTGGTTATTAAACAGATCCTGAAGAAAAGTCTCAGTGGTGTGAGATCAACTTGGACAGTTTGAACATAAACCCTCTTCCTGGCAGCTGAGACATAAAAAAACAGATTGTTTGTTGTCGGATCAGGATGGAGGGACAGCTCATTTTCAAGAATACATGAAGGGAGGGTGCACACGCTGCATAAATGAAGAGTGAACCCATCAGAACACTCCTGCACCATGCATGGCAGCTAAAATAGCAATAACAGATTCCTTATAAAAAAAATAAAACAGTAAGATAAAAAGTCACACAGAAAAACCTCATAGGTAAGAATATCAAAATGACTCTGGCAAATCATAAACTTAACTGTCTGTAATACCTTAAACCTCCTTTAAAAAAGGCCTGTCTGACGTTTGGACTGACTGCCTTAATAAAGACTTATAAAATAAGAAAGAGTCAGAGACATTCAGAAGCCATGTGACTGAACCACTTGTATATTCTCAAGAGGTAATTTGCATATTTCATACGGACCTCTGTCAAAGGTGGTTTAAAGTACTATACACAGTGAAATCTCTAGTTTGCCAGGCTGAACTAATGTTCCTTGCTTGCCAAAGTACATAAAAAACATTAAAATTACCATACTAAACAAAGTAGTACCTTGGGTGGCCTCCTGCGTCACCTATCCTTAAAGCTGGCCCTGAGGAGAAAGGCTTTAGTGGTCACACTGAACACAGCATCTCAAAGAAGAGTCATTTGATTAGAAACTAAATGACTAACTTTTATTGCTTCCACTATCAACAGCAACTATGACTATATATGCTCTTAAATGTCTACATGACTTTAAGGAAAGAGGCATTTTTTAAAGGAATTGTGCCTTCCATTTTTGCTATTGATTGTCATAAAATCCAAACCCTTTATAATGATTCAACAAAGTTTAATAAAAATCCAAACTTCAACAGAAACAAACAGCAGTATTAAAACATATCTACGTTGATGGCACAGTAAATCAGCAACTTGTTACAGACAGAACTTTGCAGAGTAGATGAACTAAATCAAAATGGATGAAGGAGCTCATTTTCAGTATAATGGAAAACAACCAGATGTACTTAACAACCAGATGTACTTAACAACAAAATGTTTATTTTTTGCTATTTATATTGTGTACTAGTTAGTTATTAGCCTCTAAGGCTCAATATTATTTTATATAAATATATAAACATAAAATATGCTAGGCTTAATACTGTTTACATTAATACTATTCACTTGTTATTGGATCATATATTAACTAATAATTTTTATTAATAATTATCTCTGTTACAGTAGTCAACATCCTTATATGAAGCAGAACATCATAAAGGGGTCAGTTTAACAGATTTTTGCATAATCATAAGTGATAATGAGATTTGTCATAATGAAGTCAGCAAGCAAAGGAGAGTAGTATTGCTGAAATTGAATTCATCCTCAGGTCTTGGTGAGTACCTTCACAAGGTGGACTCTCAAAATCTCACCAAGTATATCATGGACAGAAGTAGGTCAAGAATTAAAAAAGATAGTTGGGTGCCCAAGACCCAGGATAAAAAATTGCCCAATCCTGGTAGGCGTATTGGTGCCAGGACTGGAACAAATGACAGTGTAAAATCCTCAAAATACCGAAGCATTCCTAGAATGGGGCTGGGCCAGGCTCAGGGGGGAATGGTCCCCTTGTTGCAGAAGGAAGTAGTGGTCCACAAAAATCACAAAAACTGATAGGTCAAAGAAGCGCCATAAAGACAACAGAGTGGTCTGTTGAGGATAAGAAAGAAATTATGCATTGTTACTATTATGCAAAAAGCCCAGAATTTCCAGACACAAAATATACAAAAAGATTAAGAGAGAAGTTCGAGGAAAGAAAAATACTTCCACAAGAAAAACTGTCAAAAGCTTCAAATAAAAATAATACAACAGGTTTGTGACAAACATTATATAGACCAAGAAACTTTAATTCATTTAGAAAAAGAAGTATCTGAGGAAGTTGGAAAATATAAACAACAAAATCTAGAAATCTTTGAAAAGTATAAAAAAGAAATATGGACATAGGAAAGAAAGAGAGATTTGATATGGTGCAATATTTATGCAAAGACAAAAGCCAACGTAATCCATACAAAAAAGGCAGCCCCAAAGATATTTGGAGAGAAATACAGGCAAAGCATCCAGAAATGGAAAATTTCACAATAAAAAAATAATATCACAAAGATAGAATGTCGAAATGAAGATTGATAAAAAAATCTTGCTTTTTTCCCACTTTTCTGAGATTTAAAAAAGTTCAGTTACAGGCTTGCTGTTCTTGAACTGTTTCTAAGTTTCTTGGAGGCCATTTTTTGCTTGGGCTAAAGGGAAGTCTCTCTGTTGATCAGTGGCAGTGAAAAACATTGAGCAGCCTGCCTGCCCCTGTGAGAGTGGTTACTGACTTGAAACTGTAGTTTTATTGGCCATTTTGGGTCAATTCCTAACTCCTTCATCTTCCTCTCTTAAAACCCTCTTTTGCGCGGTTTTGCGCGTTTTTGTGCATAGCGCAACAGCGGGCAGCGCCGCCTAATTGGGTTTAAACTATTCCTGGCTACACAAAGTCTGCTCTTCACTTTTTCCCTTAGAACTGCTCTATCTCTCAATTTAAACACCATATTCTCATTCTAAGGCCCTTCACTGGTCCAATTAAGTAATCCTACAAGTTAGCACTATTAAACCAAAAGCACTACTTACTCTTATACTCTCTACGATTACCCTGTCCTCTATTGGTCCGTCTTAAATTCACTTTCCCTATATTACTCTAGCATGTCCAAAGGTCAGTCAATGGTTTCCTCTCCAGTCCAGCTGGTGAATATGGGAATTTTGAGGCAATGTTACAACTGTCTCATGTACATGGACAACCCTCTCCTCCTCCAAACAGGTTCAAATATATGTGAGAGATGCAACTATTTAGCCAAACTGGAGGCTGAGTTCTCTCATCTCAAAACTGGTTTAACCAGTCAGGAGGAGAAGGTAACCTCACACAACGCAATTCCAGTATCACATAGTCCCACCACATCAGCGAACCAAACACATAAATACACAAAAACATACTCGGAGGCTCTAAATAAAAATCTACCTAAGCAACAGAGACCTCCAAAGCAGACATCCAAGCAAACGCTACCTCAAAACAAAACACGCACAACACATAGCCCACAAAGTCAGTGTGCCAAGCAGCCACAGCCCTTAAGGCTGAATAACACACCTGATACTCTTGTAATAGGTGACTCTATTGTCAGACACACTGACGTCCTGCTCACCAGGCTGAATAAAGAGAAGGTCACGGTGAGCTGCCTGTCGGTGCTAGGATCCGCCACATAACGCAAGCACTCAGGTCACTCCAAAGCAAATACAAATATGACTCAGTCATTGTACATGCTGGTGTGAATGACCTGAGACACCTCCCTGGACTACATGAAAAGAGACATAGAGGAGCTCTCTGATCATGTAGCCCAGGCTGGTATGACCCTGACCTTGAGCAGCATCTTACCCTCACCTAGAATGATGCCACAGTACAAAGACAAAATGATCGATTTTAACAATTGGCTAAAATTTTGGTGTCATTCAAAGGGGATCCAGTGTCTGTCAGCCTGGGATGACATGCTCGAAAAGCCACGTTGCTTCGCTAGGGACAGCTTGCACCTGTCACCACTGGGCTTTCGGATATTGGCAAAGGCTCTTGCCACTCCCATAGTGCCTTTTTTAGGCAAGGCTCAAAAGTCAAACCCACCCCAATAGACAGCACAAGGAACAAAAAACTAAGGGTAATGCTGTTTAACGCCAGAAGTCTTAACCTCAAGATGCATGCACTCGAAGCTCTCCTCAGTATGGAGAACATCGATATCTGTGCAGTGACAGAAACCTGGTTCAAGGCTCCAGAGAGTACCCCAGCACTACCAGGCTATACCTCATATCATGCTTTTTGGCCCCAAAACCCGGACCGAACCACAAAAGGAGGGGGAGTTTCCATATTTATCAAGGATAGCCACACCTCCAGGTTAGTGGCATTGCACGAAGTATCGGAGACCATCCATGTGCAACTAACAGTGGGCAAGACTGCTTTTCAGTTTATAGCATCCTACAGACCACCCTCTCAAAGTCAGGAATCCCACTCCGCTTTCCTGAAAACATTGGAGAACATGAAGATCTCTCCGAACACCATTATATTGGGTGACTTCAACTACCCAAACATTGACTGGGAGCACTACTCAAGCCCCAGCACCTTAGCCCAAAGGTTCCTGGAAATTATAAACTCAAATGCTATGGAACAACTAGTCACCACTCCCAAAAGAGGGGACAACATACTAGACCTGATCATTACCAACATGGGGACTCTATGCTCCACACCAGACGTATAGCCCTCATTGGTAAGATCAGACCATAAATTAATTTCACTGGATGTCCACATCCCGACCCCACCCCCAGCCCAGAAAACCACAGTGAAAAACTTCTCAAAAGCGAACTTCTCACTTCTCAAAACCGAAGTGGAATCCTTCAAGGCCCCAGGGCCAGTGGAAACTATGGCCCAAACTGCAGAATCCTATATAAACACATTCTACAGACATCTCCAGGAATGCATGGATCATGCTATCCCAAACAAAACCAAGACCCAATCATCCAAAGGCAGGCATCCAATCTGGTGGACCCCTGCCATAAATAAACTGTACAACAGAAGGAGGAAGCTACTACATGATAGAGCAAAATCCCTAATAGGGAAGGCATCTCTGATCAGTACTAGCAAAAAATTACGATTCCTCATAAAATCCTCCAAGGCCAGCTTCGAGAGACAACTTGCACAGGACACCAAAGACAATCATAAGGCTTTTTTCAGTTATGTTAGGAACCTGGGATGCAACTCCCAGACTTGTTCTGAGTTGATTCTAAATGACAAAAAATACACTGAACCCACAGACATCGCCAATATCCTGGCAGACAGGTTCAGTGCAAACTTCTCCACCCCCCTCCCCCAAAAGAGCAAGTATCTATCTCGGCAGAGGGCTGCCTCCCAAACATCTCTGATGCTCAGGTGAAGGCTGCCCTCTCCAAAGCAAAAAACACTGCTTCCATGGGACGAGATGGCGTCCCAGGTTGCGTCCTACATGAACTCCAAGAGGAATTAATCCCTCAAATAAAACAGCTATACAATCTCAGCCTCACTACAGGATATGTGCCCACAGAATGGCATACAGCAACAGTGGTCCCACTCCACAAAGGTGGAGCCACTACGGACCCTGGAAACTATCGCCCCATAAGCCTGACTAGCTTAGTCTGCAAGGCTATGGAGAGAATCATCATGGAGCTCATAAACAAAGACATTGGGGACCTACAGACACTAGATCCTACCCAGTTCGGCTTTGTCAAGGGCAGATCCTGCCTTTTGAACCTGGTTGACTTCTTCAAAACAGTCACCAAAGCCATAGATGAAGGGAAGGTAGTCCACACAGCCTATCTGGACCTTACAAAGGCATTTGACACAATACCCCACTCGGGCATCATAGATAAGCTATCCAGCTTAAATATAAACCCCTATGTCACAAGATGGGTCGCAAACTGGCTCAAAGACAGAACCCACAGAGTGAGAGTTGCTGGAGCCATGCCAGACTCGAAACCGGTCACAAGTGGCGTTCCACAGGGTTCTGTCCTGGGACCACTCTTGTTCGGTATATACTTTTCCGAGGTACAGGCAAACGTGGAAGGACTATGGCTCACCAAGTTTGCAGATGACTGCAAACTGGGCACCATAATCGACTCTCCAGCTGACACAAACATCCTTCAAAAAGGTCTCACAGAGACAGATAACTGGTGCCAGCGCCATGATTTAAAGCTAAATGCCAAAAAATGTATAGTCATACCCTTTGGCAAAAACAATGTGCCCACAAATTACCACATAGGCGGAAACCCATTAAGTACAGAGAAAGTTATTAGGGACCTGGGGACCCAAGTTGATAGCAATCTCTCCTTTGAAAACCACATTGACAAAGTGGTTAGAAAAACCTTCTACATAGCCCATCTCATCACAAAGGGTTTCACATCTAGATCAAGAGAGGTAATCGTGCCCCTTTATTCATCCCTCATCAGGCCCATCATAGAATACAATTCCCCTTTTGGGATGTACCTTACCCGACACCTGCAGCAATTAGAGAGACCCCAAAAGTATCTTACCAAGAGGATCAAGGGTCTCAAACAGATGCCATATGCTGCTCTGTTAGAAAAACTCCAGCTCTACTCAGTTGCATACCGCCTACTTCGAGGCGATCTATGCCTGACATACAAAGCTATGTCAAATCCAGAATTAATGGACATGCTCCACCTCAGTAAATCTAAATCCCTTAGAGCCACACGCTCGAGGGACTTGAACCTCAGCACAGAAATAAATAGAACTTGCTGGAGGGACAGGTTCATAACCCAGAGGCTCCCTTGGCTCTGGAATAGAATTCCAGTTCATGTGAGGCAGAGCACCTCACTATATCTCTTCAAGAAGAATCTCGATAGGTGGATGGGGGATCGTAGGTTTGTCCCAGGGATTACTCCCGTGTCACTATTAGACAGAGGCACAGTAAACTAAACCTTAAAAAGGGCACAGTATACTCAAATCAAGGGGTGGCATAAGCCATACAGAATCGGGCTAGGCTTATAATTGCCCCAGGGCAGATAGCCTAGTATGAACCTATGAACCTATGAAGAAGTTAAAAATAGAAGATAAAGTTATAGAATGCCTGCGAAGTGAATATTTGGTGTAGAAGGTCTAACACAGGTTACATCACAGCATGATGGAATGAGTCCCCAAAGTAAGGAGAAACAAGAAGATCAGTAGACATCTGAAGAAGAAATATGGACATTGGAAAGAAAAAGAGATTTACTATGGTGTAATATTTATGCAAAGGAGAAAACAAAACTGCTTCTTCTTCTTTCGGCTTTTCCCGGTTAGGGGCCGCCACAGCGGAACTCCGGTCCGCTAATGATTGGCAGTAGATTTTTACGGTGCCGAGGTGCTAGCTCGATGCCCAACCTTCAACGAAGGCACGCCCATTCTACGCATGTCTTTCGAACGCCACTCGACTGCGGGGAGAACATGCAGACTCCACACACAAGATGCTCCAGTCGAATCGAATGGGAGAACCTCTTGCTGTGAGGCGACAACACTACCGCTGCACCACCACAGCTTCCTAATCAATACAAAAAAGAGCAACACCAAAGATATTTGAAGAAAAATACAGGCAAAGGAATCTGGACATGGAACACTTTACAATACAAAAATAAGAAGACAAAGAGGAAAAGTAGAAAAGGAGATTAGTAATGGAGAAGTTAAAGAAATAGAAACTGAGGTTATGGAGTACCTGTGAAGTGAAGGATTCAATGTAGAAAATCTAACTCAGGTAGCACCACAGCAGGATAGAGCAATAGATATTCAAATTTAGGAGAAACCAGTGAAACAGAAAGCAACTGGTCAGCTGCCATATGAAGATATTTTGGAGGCTTCCACAGGAAACCAGTATAAACGTTCACTTGAAGCTGGACAGCAAGGGAAGGAGCAGGAAACTGTGGCAACTCTGACATAGTCAATGTTGAGGAGTGATAGGCCAGTGAGTTCCCATATGACAAAGCAACACTGAAGAGAATGTGCCACAGGAAGATGATATAGAACTCTCTATAGAATGCCAGCAGGAAATGGAGAGCAAAGAATGTGCTCTCAGTTTAGAAGAAAATGAACTAAGAGAAGAGTTGCTTGATTTAATAGAGATAGATAGACACATTAGTAAACATCAATAAAAGAAATAGACTGCAGAAAGTCAATAAAACCCAAAAGTCAGATGTTTGATAAAACAAATGAATACAGTAATTAGGACTGTCCATAGAGATCCATGCAATATAATGGAAGTAAACAGGATATATCACTGTGCAGCTAAATTGATAACAGATAAAAGTCTACCACAAGAACACAGGGGAGTGAGTATAGAGCAGAGAAAACTATAAAGCAATCAAGACAAGAAGTGTCACTGTTAGAAGAGTATAGAAGAGGGAACAGATCAGCAAAAATACTCAGACAGATAGCCGTGATAAATGCAATGCACACTGTTATAATGGATCAGGATTTATCATGCAATATCACAAATAAAAAACTAAAAATATCAGCACAGGCAGAAAAACTTTGAAGATACACAGATAAATATAAAAGAAAAGTACAAAATAAGCAATTTATTGATGGCCCAAAAAAGTTTTATAGAGCGATGGGAAACAAGGTAAAGGAATTGAAAGACCACCAAAAAAGAAGAAATAGATATATTTTGGAGAAGTATTTATGAAGATCCTGCGGAACATAACAAAGATGCTAAACGAACAGAAGAAGTAAAAGAAAGAATAAGAAGTTCAAAGGTACAGGATATGAAATAAGAAAAGCCTCTAACTGGAAAACCCCAGACCCATATGCAGTACCTAACTTCTACTTAAAAGTATTAACATCTTTGCACGAAGATGTAGCCATGAGTAAGAACTATTTACATGCGCACCCCTAACACATACCAACCTGTCTAACAACAGGAAAAACAGTGCTCATACGTAACAGAGAACATGCAAGCTACTCTAAAAATTATAGACCAATAACTTGTCTCCCGATGACATATAAACTATAGGTTCATAGGTGTGTACTAGGCTAATGCCCCTGGAGCCTTTACAAACCTAGCCTATAGGATTACCCTGACATCATGCCACCCGACCTTAGTTCCCAGTGCCTCTGTCAAGTAGAGCCACTGGAGTGATCCCCGGGGTGAAGTTTCTATTTTCCATCCACTCATCAAGGTTTCTCTTGAAGAGGGCCAGTGAGGTGTTCTGTTTGACATGTATGGGAAGTCTGTTCCACAGCAAGGGCAGTCTCTGGGTTATGAACCTGCCCCTCCAGCATGTTCTGTTGATTGCGGTAATGAGGTTGAGGTCACTGGAGCGTGTGGAGTGGAGGGACTGGGATTTCTTTAAATGTAGCATTTCTAACAGAGCTGGATCAGACATAGCTTTGTATGTCAAGCAGAGATTTCCTCTAAGTAGGTGATATAAGACAGAGAATAGTTGGAGTTTTTTAGTCTGTCCATATAGGACAAGTTTTTAAGGCCTAGGATCCTCTTTGTGAGGTACTTTTGCAGCCTCTCCAGTTGTTGTAGGTGTCTAGTGAGGTACATGCTTAATGGGGCATTGTACTCGATGATTGGCCTAATGAGGGAAGAGTAGAGGGAGACAATGACCTCTTTCTTCCTGGATGCAAAACCCTTAGTAATGAGATGTGCCACATAGAAAGACTTTCTGACCACAGTGGCAATGTGGTGGTCAAAAGAGAGGCTGCTATCAACCTGGAATTGATGCTGATAAAGTTTATAGTCATTTAGAAGAAAACTTAATTATGGCAATAGAGCAAAAGCGCAATAAAAGAAAATCATATGGAACAAAGGATCATTGTTGTTACATAAAGTCATAGTGAAGAACTGTAGAAAGGTTAAGAATCTAAGTATGGCATGGATTGACTACAAAAAAGCATTTGACAGTATCCCACATTCATGGATAAAAAGTGCTTAAAAATGTATAAGATACACCCTACACTGATAAACGAAATCACAGAGACTATGAAACAGTGCAAACCACTTTGCCATTAAGCCATGATAAAGGGCAAATTATTATTCCCAGGAATAAAGATCCAAAGGGGGATATTCCAGGGTGACTCTCTGTCATCATTGCTCTTTTGCCTTGCCCTTAACCCATTAAGCTGCCTGCTTAACAGATTAGGTCATGCCTATAATTGGCTCCCAGAAAGCAGCAAAGTGTAAAGACTTCTCATCTTCTCTTTGTCAACAATTTAAAACTGTATAACTAATCAGATCATCATCATCTTTTGGCTGTTCCCGTTAGGGGTCACCACAGTGGATCATCTGTTTCCATTTCTTCCTGTCCTCTGCATCTTGCTCTGTCACACCAAACACCTGCATGTCCTCTCTCACCACATCCATAAACCTTATCTTAGGCCTTCCTCTTTTCCTGTTACCTGGTAGCTTCATCCTTAGCATCCTTTTCCCAATATACTCAGCATCCCTCCTCAGCACATGTCCAAACAATGTAATCTTGCCTCTCTGGCTTTGTCTCCAAACCTTCCAATCTAGGCTGACCCTCTAATATACTTATTCCTATTCCTGTCCACCCTCGTCACACCCAGTGCAAATCTTAACATCTTTAACTCTGTCACATCCAGCTCTAACTCCTGCCTTTTTGTCAATGCCACTGTCTCCAACCCATATAACATAGCTGGTCTCACTACCCTCTTGTAGACCTTCCCTTTCACTCTTACTGGTACTCTTCTGTCACAAATCACTCCTGACACTCTTCTCCACCCACTCCATCCTGCCTGCACTCTCTTCTTCACCTCTCTTCCACACTCACCATTACTCTGAACTATTTATCCCAAGTATTTAAACTCATCCACCTTCGCCACCTCTACTCCTTGCATCCTCACCATTCCTCTATCATCCCTCTTGTTCACACACATATATTTTGTCTTAGCCCTGCTGACCTTCATTCCTCGTCTCTCTAGAGCATATCTCCGTCTCTCCAGGGTCTCCTCCACCTGTTCCCTACTCTCACTACAGATCACAATGTCATCTGCAAACATCATAGTTCACGGGGACTCCTGTCTGATATCGTCTGTCAACCTGTCCATCACCATTGCAAATAAGAAAGGGCTCAGAGCTGATCCTTGATGTAATCCCACCTCCACCTTAAACGTATCCATCACTCCCACCACAGACCTCACTGCTGTCACACTACTCTTGTACATATCCAGTACCACTCTTACATACTTCTCTGACACTCCCGACTCCCTCATACAATACCACAACTCCTCTCTAGGCACCCTGTCATATGCTTTCTCTAAGTCTACAAAAACACAATGCAACTCCTTCTGACCTTCTCTGTACTTCTCCATCAACACTCTCAGAGCAAACTTCGCATCTGTAGTGCTCTTTCCCGGCATGAAACCATACTGCTGATCACTAATCATCAAGTCCCTTCTTAACCTAGCTTCCACTACTCTTTCCCATAACCTCATGCTGTGACTGATCAATTTAATCTCTCTGTAGTTACTATAGCTCTGCACATCACCCTTATTCTTAAAAACTGGTACCAAAACACTTTTTCTCCATTTCTCAGGCATCCTCTCACTTTCCAAAATTTCATTAAACAATCTGGTTAAAAACTCCACTGCTATTTCTCCTAAACACCTCCATGCTTCCACAGGTATGTCATCTGGACCAACAGCCTTTCCATTCTTCATCCTCTTCATAGCTATCCTTACTTCCTCCTTGCTAATCCATTGCACTTCATGATTCACTATCCCCACATCATCCAACCTTCTCTCCCTCTCATTCTCTTCATTCATCAACCCCTCAAAGTACTCTTTCCATCTGCTCAACACACTCTCCTCGCTTTTAAGTATGTTTCCCTTATTATCCTTTATCACCTTTACCTGCTGCTTGGTCCCTCTGTCTAGCCAATTGGTACAGGTCCTTTTCTCCCTCCTTAGTGTCCAACCTTTCATACAACTCTTCATATGCCTTATCCTTAGCCTTTGCCACCTCTCTCTTTGCCATGCACTTCATCTCCTTATACTCCTGTCTACTTTCTTCTTCTCTCTGACAATCCCACTTCTTCTTTGCCAACCTCTTTCTCTGTATACTCTCCTGTACTTCCTCATTCCACTACCAGGTCTCCTTGTCATCCATCTCTGTCCAGATGTCATACCAAGCCCCTTTCTAGCAGTCTCCCTTACTAGCTCTGCTGTAGTTACCCAGCTATTTAGTAACTCTTCACTGCCACCCAGTGCCTGACTTAACTCTTGCCTGAACTCCACCTCACAATTACCCTTTTTCAATTTCCACCATTTGATCCTTGGTGCTGCCCTCACACTCCTCCTCCTCTTCTTGATCAACAACGTCATCCTACAAACCACCATCCTATGCTGCCTAACTACACTTTCCCCGGTCACCACTTTACAGTCTCCAATCTCCTTCAGACTGGCCCTCCTACATAAGATATAATCCACCTGTGTGCATCTTCCTCCACTCTTGTATGTCTCCCTATGCTCCTCCCTCTTGTTAAAATACGTATTCATCACAGCCATGTCCATCCTTTTCGCAAAATCTCTGTATAGCTCATTAGATGAGGAACTGAAAGCACAACTGCAAGTAGTCAAAACTTTTTCAGAAGATATAAGAAATGTCATTTGGTCTTGATAAATGTGGAAAAGCAACATTTAAAGCAGGAAAGCTGCAGCACCAAAAAAAAAATATCAGTTTGGGACAAGAATGTGATATAAAAGAACTTGAGCAAGAGGGAGTGTATAAATACTTGGGAATTGATAAAGGATCAACAATAAAACATGAACAAATGTGAATAAAACATAGTAAGGAATATTTTAGAAGACATTAATCCTGAACACAGCATTAACATCTAGGAACAAAATTCAAGCTATAAACCAATTTTCTCTTCCTGTCCTAACTTACAGTTTTGGAGTGATTCACTGGCCCCAAAAGGTGTTGGATAGATTAGATAGGAAAACAAGAAGAATGCTTCATGCTCATCAAATAATTAAAATCAATGCATACCAAGATTATATATTCCCCATTCTGAAGGAGGTATGGTCCTCCTTGAAATTGATTACATGTATAGATCTGCAATCGTGGGACTGCATACATATCCGCTTACCTCACAAGACCCAAAAATAGCGAAAGTTTTGAAACACGTGGAGAATAAATCTAAGATGATTGGTGCTGCAGCTTTTCTGCTTTAAACGTTGCTTTTCCACAGTTATCAAGACCAAATGACATTTCTTATATCTTCTGAAAAAGTTTTGACTACTTGCAGTTGTGCTTTCAGTTCCTCATCTGATGAGCTGTACAGTTTTAAACTGTTGACAAAGAGAAGATGAGAAGTCTTTACACTTTGTTGCTTTCTGGGAGCCAAATTATAAGCATGACCTGTAATCACGCCATAACATTAAGTATCCTGTTTTCTTGCTTATTTTTCCGAGTTATAAGCACTTTTATTGTCTGCATATACTTTTCTAGCTAGTTTCATTGTGTGTGAGGTATTAACTAGAAATTTTCTACAATTGTTAAGCATCTGGTTGGGTTTGTTTGTTCTGATTTTTGTTTCCTACCTTCCCTCCCTCTTGGTATCCTGTTTTTATACTTGGTGGCTTTGCAGTTGCCCGCCCCTACTGTAAATTTGATCTGGGACACTCCTCCCAGTCTAGTGTTATTACCTCATTCTACCTAATACAGGGAGAACATTTGAGAAGGCCAACACAGTTAGTTTCTGCTTTTCCTTTCCACTTTCCACTTTGCAAAAAAAAAAAAAAAATTCTAAGCTTGTTTCCTGCCTTTCCTGTAAGTCATCTAGACCAGATACAGATTTCCTGTATCCAGGACTGTTTGTAAGCTTCTGCGCCCCCAAGCCTTTTTGTGTTGGAGGGGAAGCCTTCTACCTTAATTTTGTTTATTTGAACTAGCCAGTTTTCTAGTTTCAGCACTCAAATTTGTTTCTTTGAGCTCAGCACTTGTTCAGAACTCATTGTAAGCACTAAATAAGCTACAAGTTACTACAGAACTCAACTTTCCTCACTTGTCTAGAGGAAAACAGTTTTTAGTACTTAATAAATAAGCACCTATCCAGGCATGTCTAAGGGTCAGCTCCTGGTGTTTTCTCCTGCCTACCTGATGAATCTGGGCATCTTGGGGCAATGCAGCAATTGCCTCATGTACACAGACAACCCTCTCCTCATACCACCCAACACTACAACCTGTGAGAGATGCACTTATATAGCCAAACTCGAAGCAAAGCTCTTTTCACCCAAGACCGGTCTAGACAGTCAAGAGGGGAAGGTAAACACTTGCACCACACCACACTCATCACATAGTCCCTCAAAACCTACACCACCAAAACACACACATAGAAAAACAAAACACACACCTACATTTGAGGAGGCTCTCAATAAAAATCTACCCAAGCAACAGGGACATCCAAAGCAGAAAGACAAGCAACCTCCACCCCCCCCCCAACATAACCCAAATGACACATAGCCCACAAACTCAGTGTGCCACTCAACCACAGCCCATAAGGCATAATAACGTATCCAACACTCTAGTCGTAGGTGACTCTATAGTCAGGCACACTGATGTTCCACTCACCAGGCTAAACAAGGAGAAAGTTACTGTCAGCTGCCTGTCAGGTGCCAGGATCCGCCACATAATGCACGCACTTAGGTCACTCCACAAGTACAAATATGACTCTGTCATTGTCCATGTTGGTGTGAACGACCTGAGATGTACCTCCCTGGACTACATGAAAAAAGACATGGAGGAGCTGTCCGATCTTGCAGCTCAGGCAGGTATGACCCTAGCCCTGAGTAGCATCCTGCCATCACCCAGAATGATACCACAGTACAAGGACAAAATGATTGACTCAAACAATTGGCTAACCTTTTGGTGTCATTCTAAAGGAATCCAGTATCTGTCTGCCTGGGATGACATGATTGACAAACCACAATGCTTTGCCAGAGATGGCCTGCACCTGTCGCCCTTGGGATTCTGGATACTGACTAAGGCTCTTGCCACCCCTATAGTGCCTTTTTTAGGCAAGGTTCAAATGACAAATTCACCAATGTAATAGGTACAAGCATCTGAGGGTAATACTACTTAATGCTAGAAGTCTACACTTCAAAATGCACTCACTCAAGGCACTCCTTAAAATGGAGAACATTGACATCTGTGCAGTGACAGGAACTTGGTTCTAGAATCCAGAGAGCACCCCTGCATTACCAGGCTATAGTTCATACCACACCTTTCGGCCACCTAACCTGGACCAAAACACTAAAGGCAGAGGTGTGTCCATATTCATTAAGTATATCTACACTTCCAGGCTAGTTGCTCAGCATAATGCATCTGAGATTATCCAAGTGCAACTAACTCTGGGGAAGACCATAGTCCAAATTGTAGCTTGCTAAAGATCCCCCACCATGCCCCAGAATTCCCACTCCTCATTTCTTGATACACTGGAAAATATTAGGGTACAACCTAACACCCTAATAATGGGTGATTTCAACTACCCCACCATTAACAGGGAAAACTACTCATGTACCAACTCTTGTGCTCAACGTTTTCTGGAATTCACAAATTCCATCGCCTTGGATTAACTTAGCCACGCCCCCACTAGGGACAGCAATATCCTAGTCCTGGTCATTACCATCATGGGCAACCAGTGTTCCACACCAGAGGTCAGTTCCTCGTTGGTCAGATCCGACCACAAGCTAATCACCCTAGACATACACATCCCACCCCCACCCCCCCATTAGGGAAACCACCGTAAAAAATTTCTCCACAGCCAACTTCACGCTTCTTAAGACAAAAGTGGCAAACTTCACGACACCCATGCTGACAGACAATAGAGGTACGACTGCTGAATCCTATACAAATGCACTTTATAAGCACTTACACGAGTGCATGGATCGTGCAATCCCTAACAGAACCAAGATGCTATCCTCCAAAAAAGAAGCCAATCTGGTGTTCCCCTGCCATAGACAAGCTCTACAACAGAAGAAAGAAACTGTTGCAAAAAAGAGTAAAATCCCATGATTGGAGGAAGTCCGTGGTCAGCCTCAGTAAGAAGCTGAGATCCCTCATAAAATCCTCCAAAGCTAGTTATGAAAACAAAATTGCCACTGATTCTAAAGACATCCACAAAGCATTCTATAGCTATGTCAAGAATCTCAATGGCAACACTCAGATCTGCTCTGAGTTACAGCACAATGGCACTAAATATACAGAACCAACTGATATTGCCAACATCCTGGCAGATAGGTTCAGTGCTAACTTTACCCCTCTCTCACCCACTAAAGGGCCCATCTCTATACCGGAAGAATGCAAAGTTCCTGTAATCACGGCTGCACAGGTAAAAAACACAATCTCCAAAGCCAAGAACACAGCATCCATGGGACCTGACAACATCCCAGGCTACGTTCTACACGAACTACAGAACGAACTGGCACCCCACCTAAGTACCATGTTCAGTCATAGCCTCACCTCAGGCTTTGTGCCCACTGAATGTCACACAGCAACGGTTACCCCACTCCACAAAGGGGGAGCCACCATGGACCCTGGGAACTACAGCCCCATCAGCCTGATGAGCCTGGTCTGCAAGGCTATGGAATGTATTATAAACAATGACATTGATAATCTCCAAACTCTAGACCCTGCCCAGTTTGGGTTTGTAAAAGGCAGATCATGTCTCCTAAACCTGACAGACTTCTTTGAAACGGTCACCAAAGCCATAGATGAGGGTAAGGTGGTTCACACAGCCTATCTAGATCTCGCCAAGGCTTTTGACACCATCCCCCACTCTGGAATTATAGATAAACTCACTAAACTAGGTATAAATCCCTATGTCACAAGATGGGTTGCCAACTGGTTCACTGACAGAACCCACACTGTGGAAGTAGCAGACTCTAAATCCAACTTCTGACCAGTGACAAGTGGAGTACCACAGGGTTCAGTCCTGGGTCCTTTCCTGTTTGGTATCTACTTCTCTGAAGTACAGGCTAACACAAAGGTCTTTGGCTAACAAAGTTTGCAGATGACTGCAAAATAGGAGCCATAATCAAAACTCCTAACGATGTGGACATCCTACAAAAGGGCCTCACTGAGACAAATGCCTGGTGTCAAAGCCATGGCCTCAAGCTCAATGCCAAAAAGTACATTGTCTTCCCTTTTGGTAAAAACTCTGTACCCATGAGCTACCACATAGGTGGTAGTCTACTTAACACCGAAAGTGTGATAAGAGACCTTGGGACAAAGGTGGACTGTAGTCTCTCCTTTGATAATCACATCACTACAGTAGTCAGGAAATACTTCTACGTGGCACACCACATCACAAAAGGTTTTTCATCCAGGAAAAAAGAGGTCATTGTTCCCCTCTACTCATCACTCATTAGACCCATTATAGAGTACAACGCCCCTTTTGGTATGTACCTCACAAGACATCTACATCAACTGTAAAGGCCACAGAAATACCTCACAAAGAGGATTACTGTCTTCAAACAGATGCCCTATGCAGACCGTCTCAAAAAATTCCAGCTTTACTCTGTTGCATATCGCCTACTCAGAGGCAATCTCTGCCTAACATACAAAGCTATGTCAAACCCAGAACTGTTGGACATGCTCCACTTAAAGAAATCCCAATCCCTCCAAGCTACACGCTCTAGGGACCTAAACCTTGTTACCACAATAAACTGAACATGCTGGAGGGATAGAATCCTGTCCCAGAGACTTCCCATACTCTGGAACAAACTACCTATTTATATCAAACAAAGCACCTTATTAGCACACTTCAAGAAAAATCTTGGTGACTGGATGGGAGATAGGAAATTAACCCTGGGGATCACTTCTGTGGCTCTGCTTGACAGGGGCACAGGAAAATAATTTTCTTGGGTGGCAAAAGCCAGGGTACCATTTGGCTAGGCTTATATAGGCCCTATGGCCAATAGCCTAGTACCTACCTATGAACCTATGACTCCCTTCTTAGCCTAGCAGAAGCATATCGGTGTCAAACGGGAATGGAAATCAAACCAGAAGTAGATAAAAATCAAGCAGCAAATGAATGTGCCAAAAACAAAAGACTATAAGGTGAAGGATTAGATGAGAAGGCAAGAAATTTGGAAAATGCATAAATATAGTTGTAAGTATAGAAAACTCTTGGAAGAACCTCATGTTGGTCAGAAGTAAATGCAGGAATGGTTAATGAGACGTGAATTCAAACCAAAAGATGAAAGGTAAATATTGGCAGCCCAAGATAGTGGGCTATATACACACTGATTTATAAAGTCCATTCTCAGCTGGAGCTTCTTCTGTGTGGAGACATGCGTGAATGGGCGTACCTTCGTTGAAGGTTGTGCATCAGGGCTGGCAACTCAGCATGTAAAAATCTACTGCCAATCATTAGCAGACCGGAGTTCCGCTGTGGCGACCCCTAACCGAGAAAAGCCGAAAGACACAACAACAACAACATTGAACATGTGTGAAAAACAGAAAAATGTAGATTTTGTAAAACAGAATTGGAAACAGGCACACACCTTGTTGCTGGTTGTGATATACTAATGGCAGAAGGACAATACATTGCAAGGCATAATAATGTGACAAGACTGTTGCACTGGGGATTGTGCAAACATTAGAATACTGAAGTAGCTGAAAAACACTGGAAACCAGCCACAAAGCATCATAAAAAATGATGAAGTCTACATCGCATGGGATCACCCATTACCAACAGTTCAAAAGATAGATGTGAGAAAACCAGATATAGCGGCCCATGAAAAGAAGACTAAAGTAGCACTGATCACTGAAATCATTACACCTAGTGACTACAGTGTCTTGCGTACAGAGAGACACAAAGTCATAAACTATCAGGATTTGCAGGCAGAAATAAGAGCAATGTGAAAGAAAGATGCCCAGACAGTTCCAATAGTAGTAGGAGCAATGGGTCTTATAAAAAGAATCTAAAATCATATTTAGTTATATTACCAATAAATGTAACTCCATAAGAATTGCAAAAGGAGTCATTGCTGGGTACACTGCAGGTGCTGCGAAGAGTACTTTTGGCTGACATCAAAGATTGAAACAATACTAATTTCATGATCTTTAATCATACTTTGACTGAGGAATGGGGTCCAGTCCTGTCATGGTATTACAAACCCAAAAGATTTGGAGAAATTAAAAAAGGTAAGTTTTAAAATGTTTATTTACTGATAGAGGTCATGATATTGACACATTGGACAAAATTATTTTAAAAGAGTGATTTTGATTACATGCTTTCCACCTAAGTTTAAAAATCCCGATTTGCTGGGATGAAACTTATATTAAAATATTATTAAAGATAACTGGAAGATTATTAGGGGTAATAATAATGTGGCAGAAATTTTATGTTCAAGGCCTAGCTTTTGTTATAACAAGACTGGAAATTTAAAAACTTTTTCGAGACATCTAAAGGTGTTTGTGAAAGTGGTAATAGAAACAACAGTCCTTAATGTACTTATTCATGTAAAAATTGTAGAATGTATAGATTTATCAACTGCGGTCACAGTGTTGTTTTGAAGCATTCCAGCTATGATATTTCTGCAAAGAAAAAATATAACTGTTGATCAAGTAATGTGGTATAACTGGCCATCTATTGTTCCTGTGAGGGCTTCTATGTGGGTAAAATGACTAGAACTGTCTCAAAGAGAATAAATAAATGCACGCTGGCTATATTAAAAGCAGATTACATTAATGCATTAGCCAAGCATAAATTGGTCTGTAAGCAATTTCAAAAGTTTTTTTTTTTGTTACAGTTGACGTTAGCACTGATTTTAATATGAGCCACATTAATAACTTACTTGAGATTAAAGAGTTAAGAGTTAAAATAGCTGCTGATGTTGTCCTGGACTTAATGGGAGTCTTAATATCAAATGTATTTTAGCTAATCTATGAGTTAATATGTGGTATTTTTTGATAACTTTATTTGTTTCTATGTATAGGAAAGATTTTTTGTGATGTCAGTATTTGTGCATGTTACATGTTTATAATCATATGACTTTGTGATGTATTTAAGGCTTGGAGTTGGTTTTGTGATAGATTCTGGTAAAGTTCTGACTTATGTGTTCATTATTTTTTTTTTATTTTAAAGTTTGTTCTTCTTATTTACTTTGTGAATGTTCTTGTTTCAGTTTTCCATTGTTAACATTTGTTTTACTTCTATAACTTTAACACCAAAAACATAGTCAACAAATAATTCGTACAACACCTTCTACATTTTGAAAAACCACCTTATCACAGATGTCTTCTTCATTTATACCTCCTCTTAACCAGTCATTTAGTATATGGAAAATAAAACATTTGTTCATGTTTACTCATATCTTATATAAATTATAGCCCAGTCCATCTGGACCTCTGATGATTATTATTTTCCTTCCCTTACTATTTCTTGGAATTCTTTTACCTTTGTTTCCTTTTCTATGTTTAACTCCATCCATTATTTTCTTAACTTCTCACATTTTATCTTGTACATCATCCTTTTTATACAATCTCATAACTGAAACTCTCAACTGCTTTCATAATTATTCTTAGATATATACAGTAACCCCTTTTCATCATAAATTGCATATATTTCTATTACTTTAACCTGTTTACCTAACCATGCAGAAATGTCTTCTTTTTGCCTTTAAGTCTGAACATTATTAATAACATTTTCCCTATTTTTACATACAATTTTCTCTCAAAATCATTTTCCTTTTTACTTCCTTTTTCAATTTCAACTTTAGTCTCATTCAAAATATCGACATTTTTTCTTATTCTATTTTTTTTTGGTTTCTTTCAATATTTAAATATATATTTTTATATTTTATTTTATATATAATCCACCAATAAAACAATGTCTATACTATTCTGTCATGGGCATATGCTCATGCAACAATTTCTTCTTTTCTTTTTTTTTTAATATATTAAATTTAGACAGGTTAGAAGGGACAATGTTTTAAGAGTCTCTATTATTTTTCCAGTGACATAAATAAGGTCACTGATGTAATTAAAAATAATTGGCATATTTTAACAGCTGATTCATCTCTTGAAGCATTAGTTGGCATATCTCCTAAGTTTTACTACAGGAATATGGCAAATTTAAAGAGGTTGTTGTGTTACCCGGATAAGTTGGGTTATGGACAATGGGGAGAGGGTACCAAAAAGTGTGGTATTTGTAATTGTTGTCAGTATGTTAGAGAGAGTAATGAGCTTGTTCATCCACAGACAGGTAATAAATATTTTTTAAATGTTATGGCGAACTGTGACAACATGAATGTTGTTTATTTAGCCAACTGTGACCAGTTCAGCTCATTTAATGTTGGCAAAACCAATCATCAGTTTTGTGATCACATTAGGGACCATATATATTGCATAAATAAAGGTAACACTGTCAATGCCTTAGCTAAACATGTTCAGATGCAAGGTAATACACATAGGTTTTCTTTTACTGTGTTAGATGTTATATACATGGGAATGTTAGGTTGGGTAACATTGAAAATGAAACAGAAAGGTGTGAAGCAAGATGGATAGTCAAACTATGTTCTCATATGTGATTAGGTTTAAATGAATGTGTACGTCTGAAACCTGTTTTAACAGATAGAAGGAAAAAGAAAAAGTAATGTATATTTCCTTTTGCTGGGGTCATTTTTTTTAGTGAATTCAGCTTTAACTATTTAATTGTTTTATTAGTTTTAGCTTTTGATTCTCCTGTGTATTATGACAGTGTTATATAAATGTTTAGTTAAGATGTTGTTTCATTAGGGTCTGAAGAAGCTATGATTCCATAGCGAAAGTACTTACCAGTTTGTATATGCATTAAACTTGGATTTATTTTACCTGCTGCCTGTTGTTTGCTGTCTACTTTACCTCTGGATATTTTAAATTGTGACTGCTGTGTCTCCATACTTGGATTTATTTTACTTGTTGCCTGCTGTTTGCTGCCTATTTTATCTGTGGATATTTTAAACTGTGACTGCTGTGTTTCCACACTGGTGCTTCTCTCTGCACTTAATATTAAAGTATGCTGTTAGTCTTTTTATTAGTTTCCTACTTTTATAAGTTTTTTTTCTTATTACCCACTAAAGCCTATATTGCTTTATGATCAGAAAATTCTACAGTCTTCACATCGCCCGTTATTTCTTTTTTATCTTGAGTATAAAACAGAATATAGTTCTGTTTTATCTATGCCTCTCTGACAAGTCCGATTTTTCCAATATTTCATAACTTTTATGTCGAGTTATCTTTCCATTTGTTTTCATTAAATTACATTTATAGTCCTATGATAATTATTGACATATTCCCCACCACAAACATTTTATCTCCACAAACATTTTTAACTCTCTGCCATATTTTTGTATGGTATAACTACTATCACCATTATTTTTACTGCCTGGGCACATCTCATCTTCTATTAACCAAAACATTTTCCTCATACAGCTCCATTTTTTAATTGTTTTCTAATGCACCGTGTATCTAACAAATATATAATGTCCATGCTTATTTTTTACAGCATTCTGTCACAGCCAAGTCTCAAAAGTTATTACTAATACTGTTTACATTTAGTGCTAGCACTGAAACGTTATCCTTTTCTGCTTTTGCCTTATTTATGGTTGTACCTTTTCTTTTTCTCCTTATCATTCCTCAACTGATTCTACTTTCTTCTGCCTGTTTCCTTCACCTGTTTCCATATGCCTTTATTATCCCTTATCACTACTTATTATATATAAAAGGTATTTTGTATCTGTGCTTACACATTTATTTCTGTTATTGTTTCAGTATTCTGTATAACAACTTTATCCACCACTGTTTCATTCACTTTCTCCCCCTCCACCCATTATCCATAACTGCACCATCATGCTAAGACTGTAATTTATCTGGAAAATATTTTAATTCATTTAGCCCTTCTTCCTGTGTCATTGGTTAATCCTTATACAAATGATCTATATCATTACATTTCCTTTACTTAAGTAAATAATTCCTAGGTGTATGACCTGTTTCTCCACATTGACTGCATCTTTTCTTTTTGCATTCTTGCACTAAGTGATCATCTGCACCACAATAAAAGCATGCCTTTGGCTGTCCCATTATCTTACAGTACCTCTTTTTCCATCATGTTACACACTTTCGAAACATGATTAACCTTCCTTACACAAATATTTAAAGTTACCCAAACCTCTCACCCCCACACCATACATGTTTTTGCAACATAAACTTTTTTAATTTCATGCACATTGTTACAAGCATTAGAAAATGTGATTTTGGTGTAGTCTCTTCTGTGTTAGTTGCTCTAACTTGAACATTTTTTTCCTCAGTTGCAGTGAAAATGTCTGCAAAGTGTATTCTTTCCATTGGACAGTCATTGTTTTTTTCTTTTCCATTTCATACATAAACTTCTCTAACAAAGCAAAAGATTCAAAAGTTAATTCATAAAAATCCATTATACCCAAATCTATCAGAGCTGTTATCTCCTGCAGTTTAAACCCCAGTGGCACAATTATACCATCATGCACTTTATATCTTTCCTGTAGTACTATTAATATATTCTATGAATTTATTAGCTGATTCTTTGTCACCTTTCCAAATTATAAAGCTGTCATCCAGGTACCTAGTATACCAATAAATTTGGTCTGAAATAGCTCTATTATTGAAAATTAATTTTTACAATTTACATAGGTTCATAGGTTGGTAATAGGCTATCTGCCCTAGGGCCTATACAAGCCTAGCCAAACAATTCCCCGGATATTTCTTCCTACAATATTTACTTCCCTGGGCCCCTGTCTAGCAGGGCAACTGACATGATCCCCGGGGTGAATTTCCTATCTCCCATCCAATTGTCAAGGTTCCTTTTGCAGAGGGCCAAGGTGGCGCTCTGCTTGACATGTATGGGCAGTCTATTCCAGAGTATGGGGAGTCTCTGGGTCAGGAACCTATCCCTCCAGCATGTTTTGTTCATTGTGATGACAATGTTTAGATCCCTGGAGCATGTGGCTCTCAGGGATTGGGATTTCTTTAAGTAGAGCATGTCCAACAGCTCAGGGTTTAACATGGCCTTATATGTTAAGCTCAGATCGCCTCTGAGTAGACGATATGCCACAGAGTATAGCTGGAGTTTTTTTAGACGGTCAGCATAGGGCATCTGCTTTAGGCCTGTGATTCTTTTAGTGAGGTATTTCTGTGGCCTTTAAAGCTGTTGCAGATGTCTTGTGAGGTACATACCAAACGGGGCAGTGTACTCTATAATGGGTCTAATGAGGGATGAGTACAGTGGGACAATGACCTCCTTTTTTCTGGATGAAAAGCCCTTAGTGATGAAGTGTGCCACATAGAAGGATTTCCTGACTGTTGTGGCGATGTGGTTATCGAAGGTGAGACCACTGTCCACCTGTGTCCCTAAATCTTTCATCACACTTTTGGTGGTAATTTATGTGGACATGGTTTTTCTCAAAGGAGATAACTATACATTTCTTGGCATTAAGCTTAAGCCCATGGCTCTGACACCAAGCATGTGTTTCTGTAAGGCCCTTTTGTAGAATATCCACATCATTTGGGGATTCAATAATGGCTCTCAGTTTGCAGTCATCTGAGAACTTTGTTAGCCAGAGTCACTTAGTGTTGGCCTCTACTTCAGAGAATTAGATGCCAAACCAGAGCAGTCCCAGGACTGAACCCTGAGGTACTCCACTTGTCACCTGTCTGGAGCTGGATTTGGAGTCGGCTACTTTTACAGTCTGGGTTCTGTCAGTAAGACAGTTGGCAACCCCTCGAGTGACATAGGGATTTATGCCCAGCTTAGTAAGTTTATCTATGATTCCAGAGTGGGAGATGGTGTCAAAGGCCTTGGCGAGGTCCAGATAGGCTGTGTGGAATGCCTTACCCTCGTCCACAGCTCTGGAGACTGATTTGAAGAAGTCAATCAGGTTCAGGAGACAAGATCGGCCCTTCACGAACCCAAACTGGGTGGGGTCCAGTGTTTGAAGGTTGCCAGTTTCTTTGTTTATAAGTTCCATGATAATACATTCCATGTCCTTGCAGATCAGGCTGGACAGACTGAAGGGACGGTAGTTCCAGGATCCAAGGTAGATCCCCTCTTGTGGAGTGGGATAACTGTAGCTGTGTGCCACTCAGTGGGCACGAAGCCTGAAGTGAGGCTATGATTAAACATGACAGTTAGGTTAGGTGCCAGTTCATTTTGTAGTTCATGTAGTACACAGCCCGGGATGTCATCTGGTCCCATGGATGCTGTATTCTTAGCTTCGGAGAGTGTGGTTTCTACCTGTGTGGCTGTGATTACCAGAATTTGGCAATCTTTTGGGGGTGAGAGGGGGTGAAGTTGGCACTAAATCGATTTGCCAGGATATTGGCAATATCCTTGGGATCAGTATATTTAATGCCATTCTGTTGTAGCCCAGAGCAGATCTGAGCATTGCCATTTAGATTCTTCACATAACTATAGAATGCCTTGTGGTTGTCTTTGGAATCTTTGGCAATTTTATTTCGTAACTAGCTTTGGAGGATTTTATGAGGGATCTCAGCTTCTTACTGAGGCTAGTAAGGGAGTTTTTTGCATCCTGGGATTTTCCTCTTTTCTGCAACAGTTTCTTCCTTCTGTTGTATAGTTTGTTTATGGCAGGGGCCACCAGATTCACTTCCTTTTTTTGGAGGAGAGCGTCTTGGTTCTATCTGGGATGGCACAATTCATGCATGAGTGGATGTGCTCGTACAGTGCCTTAATGTAGGAATCAGCAGTCGAACTTTCAGCTCCCATCTGCATGGGTGCCATGAAATTTGTCACTTCTGACTTAAGTAGCATGAAGTTGGCTTTGGAGAAGTTTTTTTACAGAGGTTTCCTTACTGGGGGTTGGGGGTGGGATGTGGATGTCAAGGGTGATTTGCTTATGGTCAGTCCTGACCAATGAGGGGGTGACCACTGGTGTGGAGCATCTATCTTCCATGTTGGTAATGACCAGGTCTAGGATATTGGAGCATAGAAAACAACCAGCAAAAAAGGTCTAAAAAAGATAGGATATTGGAGCCCCTGGTGGGACAATGGATTAGTTGATCCAGGGCATTGGAATTTATGAATTCCAAGAACCGTTGGGCAAAGGTGTTGGTACCCGAGTAGTTTTCCCAGTTAATGGCAGGGTGGTTGAAATCACACAGTGTTAAGGTGTTTGGTTGTATCTTAATATTTTCCAGTATGTTTAGAAAGGTGCAGTGAGAATCTTGGGCATGGTGGGGGATCTTTAGCAAGTTACAGTTCGGATTGCAGTCTTACCTAGTGTTAGTTGTACCTGGAGAATTTCAGATGTATTGTGTTGTGCAACTAGCCTGGAGGTGTGAATATCCTTGGTGACTATGGTATTGCAGGGGTGCTCTCTGGAGTCTTGAACCAGGTCTCAGTTACTGCACAGATAATGATGTTCTCCATTTTTAGGAGTGCCTCGACAGAGTGCATTTTGAGGTTTAGACTTCTACCATTGAGTAGCATTACCTTCAGATTTTGCATGCTTGTATCTGTTATGGTGGTGGTTTTGTCCTTTGAACCTTGCCTAAAAAAGGCAGTATAGGGGTGGCAAGAGTTTTAGCCAGTAACCTGAATCCCAGGGGTGACAGGTGCAGACCATCTCTGGCAAAGCATCGTGGTTTGTCGATCATGTCGTCCCAGCAGACAGATACTGGATCCCCTTTGAATGACACCAGAAGCTTAGCCAATTGTTGAAGTCAATCATTTTGTTTTTATACTGTCGTATCATTCTGGGTGAAGGCAGGATGCTACTCAGGGCTAGGGTCATACCTGCCTGGGCCACATGATCCAAGAGCTCTTCCCTGTCTCTTTTCATGTAGTCCAGGGAGGTACATCTCGAGTCATTCACTCCAACATGGACAATGACAAAGTCGTATTTGTACTTGTGGAGTGACTTGAATGCATGCGTTATGTGGCGGATCCTGGCACCTGACAGGCAGCTGCCTGTAATTTTCTCCTTGTTCAGCCTAGTGAGTGGGACATCAGTGTGCCTGACTATAGAGTCACCTATGACTAAAGTGTTGGGTACGTTGTCTTCCCTTAGGGGCTCTTGTTGGGTGGCACACTGATGTTGTGAGCTATGTGTCACTTTGGTTGTGACTGGTGTTTGTTTGTGTTTCAGCTTTGGTGGTCCTTGTTGCTTGGACAGGTTAATGTTAAGGGCCTCCACATATGTGGGCTTAGTGTTTCTATGTGTGGGTGTTGATGTTGTGGGTTTTGTAGGGCTATGTGTTGCTCGAGGTATAGTGCAGGTGTTAACCTTCTCCTCTTGACTGTCTAGCACAATCTTGGCTGGAGAGAGCTTTGCTTCCAGTTTGGCTATGTAAGTGCATCTCTCACAGGTTGTAGTGTTGTGTGGTAGGAGGAGAGGGTTGTCTGTGTACATGAGGCAGTTGCTGCATTGCCCCAGTATGCCCAAATTCACCAGGTGGACAGGAGAAATCACCAGAAGCTGACCCTTGGATATGCCTGTTTAGGTGCTTTTTTTGTAAAGTACAAGAGCTGTTTTCCCTTACCTTTGCAAGGTACTTTGCAATTATAGGCTGTTTAGTGCCTACGATTAATTTCTACTTATTAATAAGGAGAGTTGAGTGCTTGTATCAGTTTAAGACTTTCCAGCGGGTTCTTGAGCAAGTGCTAGTCACAGGGGTTCAGATTTTAGTGTTACTACTGAGAAACCAGCTAGTTCTATGGGAAACTTTGAAGAGCAGACTTTCTGGCACCTGAAATAGTTTAGCCGTAGCCCCGCTGTGCTGCACAATGTGAAAAATGCGTAAAAGCACACATTTCTAAGCCAGAAAGAATCAGCCCAAAATGGCTAATAAAATTACAATTTCAGAGCTGGAATTTGAAGAAAATAATATTGCCTTTCTAGATGTTCGATTGGAGAAAGATGGTGTAAATGGCAGGTATTTAGCTAAGATTTATAGAAAAGCATCTTATTCTAACACCTTTCTACATTTTGAATGTGCCCACCCTCTTCATCAGAAGAGGGCTGTGATTAAGGGACAATTAGTAAGAGCAGTCCGTATGACATCATTGGAAGTGGATTTTAGGGAAGAATGTAATAAACCGAAGAACATGTTCCTAAAATGAGCATATCCACTTGAACTTATAGATCAGCTTGTCACTGAAGTACAAGTAAAAAGAACAATGGGGCATATTTCCCTATTTTAAACAGAGGACTTACTTGTAGGAATATTGATAATAATGGTCTGAGTCCTTTACCTGAGACTTTAGCTGATTCTCAAACTAGTTACATAACGAGTTTTATCACTACGTTTTCCTCAGATACTACACAAATAAGGAAAATTTTGTTTAAGAATTGGGCTGTAGTAACAGAAGATTCTGCTATTAGATCAAAAATTGGGAATCCACCTAGATTGGTGTTTAGGAGGTTACAAACTATAAAGAACTTATTGGCGCGGTCCCTTCCCCCCGTTGTTTATATGCTGGGAATGAGAAAATGTGGGGCTTGCACCCACTGTAAATTTGTCACAGTAGGAGAGACGTTTAAGATACATGGCAACTCATATAAACTATGAGGGAACTTTAACTGTTGTACAGCAGGGGTCGTATATTTAGCCCAGTATCAGCGGTGTACATCACTTTATATTGGGAAGGCCGAAAGGCAATTCAAACAACGTGTTTATGAACACCAATATAATATAGGGAAACAAAACATTAATAACGCCTTAGCTAAACATATTGCTGATTTTCCAGACCACTATTTTGAGTACTTGATAGTTAAGAAAAAAATTAGGGGAGGACCCTGGGCATTAGACTTAGAATTAAGAGAACTTTTATGGGAACTAAAATTTAATGCAGTTTCCTTCTCAGGCCTGAATGATTATTGCTCTTTAGGTTGCCTTCTTAAATTAAAAGCTTTAGATAGATGATTTTTTATTGTCATATTAGGTTGTTTTAAAGCCTATGACTGTGATACCTTTAAATTATAATAAGGCAAACATAGGGTATTGATGTCACTAATTAACTAATTTTAACCTGTGGGTTAGTATATAATGCATTATGGCTGTTTAAATAATTTGTCTGAAGAAGTTCATGTAATTTATCTGAACGAAAGCGCTAATGTTGATTAAATTTGATTTGGTTTGCTGGTATTGGACAGCTTGTTCCTTTTTCATCTGTCTTGGTTTTATGAGTACTGAACTCAATAAATAATGGCACACATTTGAGTGTCAGATTTAATATCCTTTAAAAATGTATGCTAACAAAACTTGTTCTAGCAACTTTCTAATTTTATAAGAGCAATATTTAAAAATTGTTTCTATTTTTAGGCCTTTGCTCAGATTGCTTGCTTTAAGAGGTTGAGAGGTATGCTGGCAACTGCATGCCAGGATGGTAATTAATTACGCGATAAAGCAGCATGAATATTTCATTCCAAAACGCATCATCCTTCTCTCAAAAAACAAAATACCTTCTGTTTTACATTTGGGAACACTTTACCCAAGTGAAGTTGTACCCAATTCCTAGTCATGATGGTATTTTAATACAGTGTGGCACTGCCCCCAGACATCTTACAAAAAAAAGTGCTCTCATGAGTGGCTGTTAGTAACAGTGCTGCACCGCAAAAAGCCTCTATACCATGTAAAGGTATACTCACTGCACACACACACACACACGCATGCACACACACACACACGCGCGCGCACACACGCACACACACACACACACACACACACACACACACACACACGCATGCACACGCACACACTCACACACGCACATTCACACATGCACACTCACTCACACACATGCACGTACGCACACACCCACACACGCACACAGTCATACGCACACACTCACAAGCACATGCACATACACTCACACGCACACACTCACACACTCACACACACGCACGCACACACACACACACACACACGCACACATGCGCACGCGCACACGCACGGGCACACATACACACACACGCACGCACACACACACACACACACACACACACACACACACACACACACACACACACACACACACACACACACACACACACACACCACACACACCCACACAGACACACACACACACAACAAATGTATACCAAGTAAATAGAAATACCAAGTCATTATCCAAATAGTGCCAAGTGCCTGTATGTACCACAGAGCTCCACAAGGCAACTTAAACACTAAAGATCCTGAAGCACACACAAATGTCCACCTACTTTTCTACATACTCTTCTATTAGGACAATTCAACACTGCTGCATACTACTTCCTGAATTTCTCCTATAAACCTTGTTAGACATAATTACCAGTGACAGAAAAACTGTACCCAATGCTCAGTGTTGTATGATATTTAGACCAGGATTAGTAGCTGAGAAAAACTAGAACTGCTAGGTAAATTAAATCAACTGCTGCAAACAAAATGATAATTGCTGGGCAAACTGGATTTTTTAAGAGAGTGTATATGAATCACAGCTGAAAAGTTGTTTACTATAGTCAGTATAGCATTATTGAAGTAATCAGCTACTTTTCAGTTAAAAAACAATAGTGGAGTCTGTTAAAGACGTGTGTAAGTGCAACACAACATCATAGGTTCATAGGTTCATAGGTTGGTACTAGGCTACCGGCCCTAGGGCCTATATAAGCCTAGCCATAACAATTCCCTGGCTATTTCTTCCCACACTATTTGCTTCCCTGGACCCCTGTCTAGCAGGTCAACTGACATGATCAGCAGAAGAGTTTTCTAAATTAAGGACTGCTCTACTGCTTTTAAGCTGTTTTGAGCTCTGCTTTTGCTGTTCTAACATATTTATCAATTTAAAACATTTGCAATAAAACAGCTGTTTACCTAGTAAGGAGAAAACAGTGGAAATAAGATCCAGGTCATCAATCTCAGAAAAGCAGAAGATGTGTATCCATGGGAGCCAATCAAAGAGATGTGTATCTATGGGAGCCAATCAAAGAGAAGATGTGTATCCATTGCAGCCAAAGAGAAAAACTGTTGACAGTTACACCCTTCGCACACTACATACATGAATTGAATCTCAAGCTTTTGCTGAAGGGAAGCATAACTAAACCAAGTCAACTGCACTAGGCCGAAGAACCAATGGAACTGTGCTTTTTTAGAGCTTTTTACAGCCTTTTGATCCAGTGACAGTCTGAACAAAATTATGGGTAAGGAAAGAAACTCAGTCATAACTGCAAATGCAACCTGCTTCTTTACCCCACCACCACCATAATGAAAACAGTCACCTTTTTTGTGCACCTATGGTGTTACATGCTGAAAGAACAAATTGATTGTCAGAACGTTAAACAAATAATTGCCACACTCTTCTTAGTCCTAATATAAGCTAGTGTTCATAGGTTCATAGGTTGGTACTAGGCTATCAGCCCTAGGGCCTATGCAAGCCTAGCCATAACAATTCCCTGGATATTTCTTCCCACAATATTTACTTCTCTGGACCCCTGTCTAGCAGGGCGACTAACATGATCCCCGGGGTGAATTTCCTATCTCCCATCCAATCATCAAGGTTCCTTTTGAAGAGGGCCAAGGAGGCGCTCTGCTTGACATGTATGGGCAGTCTATTCCAGAGTATGGGGAGTCTCTGGGTCAGGAACCTATCCCTCCAGCATGGATCCCTGGAACGTGTAGCTCTGAGGGATTGGGAATTCTTTAAGTGGAGCATGTCCAACAGCTCAGGGTTTGACATGGCCTTGTATGTTAAGCAGAGATCGCCTCTGAGTAGACGATATGCCACAGAGTATAGCTGGAATTTTTTTAGACGGTCAGCATATGGCATCTGCTTTAGGTCTGTGATTCTTTTAGTGATGTATTTCTGTGACCTTTCCAGCTGTTGCAGATGTCTTGTGAGGTACATACCAAACGGGGCATTATACTCTATAATGGGTCTAATGAGGGATGAGTACAGTGGGACAATGACCTCCTTTTTTCTGGATGAAAAGCCCTTAGTGATGAGGTGTGCCACATAGAAGGATTTCCTGACTGTTGTGGCAATGTGGTTATCGAAAGTGAGACCACTGTCCACCTGTGCCCCTAAGTCTCTCATCACACTTTCGATGTTTAGTTTCCCGCCACCTATGTGGTAATTCATGGGTAAATGTTTTTTTCCAAAGGGGATAACTATACATTTCTTGGCATTAATCTTGAGCCCATGGCTCTGGCACCAGTCATCTGTTTCTGTAAGGCCCTTTTGTAGAATATCCACATCATTTGGGGATTCAATAATGGCTCCCAGTTTGCAGTCATCTGCGAACTTTGTTAGCCAGAGTCCTTTAGTGATGGCCTGTACTTCAGAGAAGTAGATGCCAAACAAGAGTGGTCCCAGGACTGAACCCTGAGGTACTCCACTTGTCACTTGTCTGGAGCTGTATGTATGGAATCTTGTGTGCACACATCTTGAGAAGAGTTGGTTTCTTACTGCTTGAGGCACAGGGCAAAAGTTGAGGATGGGGTCTGTCTACTAAGCCTATATCAAACTTCCACACTATAGAATGCTTTACAACCAAAGTCAGGTCTATATTATATACTCAAAGTTTTAAAACTTTGACGCTCATATGATCGACACCATATGAGCGAAGTTTTAAAACATCGAACATATAATAAAAACTAAACAAAAACAAAAAAACCTACCTGAACACTCTGACCAGGGGGTCATGCCCCACTGCACCCCCCACACCCCGCTACTTAAATATACCAACTCTGAGAGCACACAGTGAAGTAAAGGGAGATATTCCCTATGGCAATCTCCATTGAAACGTTCAAGCTTTCAAAAGTTTGCTCATATGGTGTCGACCATATGAGACTCGAACTTTTGAAAGTTCGAGCTTCTGATATAGACCCACCAAAGTCTATGCATAGTTGCATAAAGACATCTGTTCCCCTCAGAAATAAATACACCACATTCAAAAATAAACCCCTTTGGAGAAACCCTAATATAAACAGGGTGTATAGTAATAAAAAAATATTGTATGCAAAAATAAATCCAACTCTCAAGAAGCCCAAAAACACTCTTGCTGAACTAATCTAAACAAGGAACTCAAGTTCCTAATGAAATAACCAAAACCAGATATTGGGCAAAATTTGCCACCCAGGCAAAAATACAACCATAAAATCTTATTCATCTATGTTAGAAATCTCAGAAACAATGCCTAACACTGTGTAGAATTGATAGTAACTGATATATCATACTTAAACCAAGCAGAGAGAGCCAATCAACTGGGCAACAAATTCAGCTCAAACACCATCACTCTTCAGTATTCTCAGATCAGATACCTGCATCTGTAATACTTTATTTATTTATTTTATTTAACATTTAACTGGGAAAGTTAACCTTCAAATCTCCAAACAATAAATTATAAAGTCACTGTCTAAGGCAAAGAACACTACATCTATTGGACCAGATAACATAGAAAGCTGCCAACTGGTTAGTCTGAAACATGATTTGTTAGAACCCCTACAGAGGCTAATCAATATTAGCCTCAAAGCAGGTTTTATGCCATATGAATGAAAGACAGCAACAGTCCTTCCCTTACCCTTGAACAAAGGTGAGGATTCAGTAGACTCAGGTAATTATAGGCCCATAACCCTGACCACTCTCATCTACCTATGCCAACAATATGATGTCCTTCAATGACTGCATACCCACTGTTGTAAGGAAGCTCTTTTTCTTTGCACAACTTGTATCTAAAGGCATGGTGTCCAGATCCAGAGACATAATTATTCCAGTGTAATTGGCACTCATTAGGCCAATCATTAAGTATAATGTCCCTTTTAGTATATTCCTGTTGAAACACTTGTCACAACTGGAATGACCACAATGCTTTCCCACTAAAAAAAAAAAAAAAAAAAAAAAAAAAATTAATCATAAAAACTATGCAGGCTGTCTCAAAGCCTGGACTCTCTTCTCAAAATCACACAAACTATTCAGAAGTGACCTCTGCCCTCACATATAAAGTCTGACCAGACCCTGTTCTATGAAATCCATTACACATTAACAAGTTCAGTGGTGTCATAAACACCCACTCAATAGAACATGCTGGAGGGACAGGTATTTATCACACAGAATATCACTTCTATTGAACCATGTTTTACTCTATATAAAGCAAAGTACTTTCCTACTGTATTCAAATATAATTTGGTCTAATGGATGGGTAACTGCAAATTCATCCCCGATTTAGTACCATTGGCCCTCAAGAATAGGGGAAATGTGCAATTATCCCATCATAAATTTGTTTGGGCCATCTTTGGGTAATCATATTGCAAAATATAAGGGATAATAATTACCATACAAATGCAAGGCTAGGCTTCTTAGGATACTCACAGATCAGTAGCCTGACAGGTAGTTAGGATTCATTAATTATCATGCGTGATGGTGCTGCGGTAGCATTGTTGCCTCACAGTTAGACGTTGCCCGTTCGATTCTCAGTTAGAGCGTCTTCTGTGTGTCAACATGCGTGGATGGGTGTTCCTTCATTGAAGGTTGTGCGTTAGGCCTGGCAAGCCAGCACGTAAAAATCAACTGCCAATCATTAGCGGACCGGAGCTCTGCTGTGGCGACCCCCTAACCGGGAAAAGCCGAAAGAATTATCATGATGCTACAATGGTCATGAAATCATTCTGTCTGGAATAACTGATTGTAAAAAGTATTTCCTCTTGATCCAAGGAAGACTTTGTCTCTATATTCTGCAGTGATCAGGCACCAAAGGCCTGTGGCAAAAACATCACTGACCTAAAGAACATGTGCTATCAAGAGAGGCTGAAGGCTTTGCCCCTCTATTCAGTGTCCTGTAGACTTCCTAGAGATCTGTGTCTTGCCTTCCAGGACATTAGGGATCCAGCAGGGCAAGACCTCTTCTTTATCTGTAAATCAACAGATCGGTGAGCACTACAACCAGAAATCTGAATCTGCTTCAGCAAATAAACAAATCACAACAAACAGATTTATCATGCAATTACTACACTTCTGTGGAACAAACTTCCTCTACAGATCAAGCACTGTGACACTATCTTCCTTTATGAAGGACTTAGACAACTGGATGGGTATTTATAAATTCAGCCCTGGTATTATTGACCTATAACTCCTTGAAAAAAAGGTAAGTTCTAAGGGTGGGTACTGGCAAGTTGTGAATGGCCACACAGCTCATTTACCTTGTACACTGTAGGGTTCTAAACTACATGTCTACAGGCAGCTTAAAAACTTCCATCACGCTTCTGTAGTACTTAACTACTAGAAAAATAACATGTGCAAGAAATAAAAGATGAGCAATCCATTTCTCCCCATACCCACTTTCTTTAAATGTAGTTTTCCTTTTTATTCCCCCTTTAGTTATTCATAATTCAAGTAAAACTTAACACAACACTGTTTTATACATTTAGTATAAACTACCTATGAATGCTCCCAGCAGTGGCAACAAATGTGGAATATGTGTACACTGACTCACATGCACACATTGTTTTCATATATATGTACACACACACACACACACACACACACACACACACACACACACACACACACACACACACACACACACACACACCTCCTGCATTACTACTGCCTTGACTTGTAGACAAACTGTTGCAGATTGCACAATGTACTAAAAACCATACCTCTCGATCCCTAGGATGAGAATGAAAACAAACAAAACCAAAAACTTAGGAGAGACTCAGGCCCTACTGTTGTTGTTATGTACTAACAAAGCTGTCCTGGTAAAATAATGGGTTTTTAATTAGCATAGTTTTTCTCTAAAATATGAAGTGTGATGTGCAGATGCATACCTCTCAAGTGTGCCTTATTATGAGAAACATTTCTCATTTGGGGTCTTAAAAAGTTCATGTTCCTCAAAGTTCCACATTGAAAGAGTCTGTCACACATTCAGTGTTAGGCATTTTTGTAACTAATAAACAGGACAAATAGAACTAAACCATGTTAAGTCATTAAAAAAGTTTCTTTAAGTAAAAATAACACATTTTAAACATTCTATGAGCTCCCTAGTTGAAGTTGTTAGTAACCTGTTAGCAAGTGATGCACACTTTGCCTATTTGTTCCACATAGAGGGGTGCACAGCAACGGTTATTCCGCTCCATAAAGGTGGAGCCACAACAGACCCGGGGAACTATCGCCTTATGAGCCTGACTAGCTTGGTCTGCAAGGCTATGGAGCGCATCATCAAGGAACTCATTGACAGAGACATTGGGAACCTTCAAACACTGGACCCTACCCAGTTCAGCTTTGTTAAGGCAGATCAGGCCTCCTAAACCTGGTGGACTTCTTTGAGACAGTTACCAAGGCTATAGATGAGGGAAAGGTGGTACACACAGCCTACCTAGACCTCGCAAAGGTCTTCAACACCATTCCCCATTCTGGAATATAGACAAGCTCACCAGCCTGAACATAAACCCCTACATCACAAGATGGGTTGCTAACTGGCTCATGGACAGAACCCACATGGTGAAAGTTGCGGGAGCTAGGTCTGACTCTAAACCGGCTACAAATGGCATTCCCCAGGGCTCAGTCCTAGGACCCCTCCTGTTTGTCATATACTTCTCAGAGGTACAGGCAAGCACAGGAGGACTATGGCTGACCAAGTTCACAGACAACTGCAAACAAGGGGCTATAATTGACTCTCTGGCTGACACAGACATCCTCCAAAAGGGTCTCACTGAGACAGACAAACTGGTGTCAAAATCATGGCCTCAAGCTAAATGCCAAAAAGTGCATAGTCATCCCCTTTGGAAAAAACAAAGTACCCACAAATTACAACATAGGTGGTAGTCCCCTAAATACGGAAGACATAATAAGGGATCTGGGGACCCAAGTAGATAGTAATGTCTCCTTTGATAATCACATTGCCAAAGTGGTTAGAAAATCCTTCTATGTGGCCCACCTAATCACAAAAGGGTTCACATCCAGATCAAAAGAGGTCATTGTGCCCCTCTACTCATCACTCATCAGACCCATCATAGAGTACAATGCCCCATTTGGGATGTACCTTACAATTCACCTGCAACAGCTGGAAAGACCACAGAAGTACCTCACCAAGAGGATCACTGGCCTCAAACAGATGCCCTATGCAGCTCAACTGAAGAAACTCCAGCTGTACTTGGTTGCATACCGCCTACTCAGAGGTGATCTCTGCCTGACATACAAGGCCAAGTCCAACCCAGAATTGATGGACATGCTCCACCTAAATAAAACCATATCCCCTCGAGCCACATGCTCTAGGGATCTAAACCTCACCACAACAATAAATAGGACGTGTTGGAGGGATAGATTCCTGTCCCAGAGACTTCCCATGCTCTGGAACAAGATTCCAATCTACATTAGGCAGAGCTCCTCGCTAACCCTCTTCAAGAGAAACCTTGACGAGTGGATGGGAAACAGAAAGTTTACCCCGGGGATCACTTCAGTGGCTCTGCTGGGCAGAGGCACAGGGAACTAATCTAAGGGGGTGGCGAAAGCCAACACATTTTGGCTAGGCTTATAAATGCCTTCAGGCAGATAGCCTAGAACCTACCTATGAACCTATGAACATTATAAGAGGTAATGTTCCTCATTTTGGAGAAGGAATGTTGAGAGTTATGTGCAGATGTCTCATTATTTACTAACTACTGCAGTCTTGAACAATCTGCCAGAAAACTGTGCATTTTATGAGGAGCAGACAAGAAATATGGGGCAAAATCCATGATGTTCAATTGGGGGTCGGAAATAGTACTGCAACTTGTAAAAAAGTCAGACATATGAGCCACCTTGTTATCTTGGATTCTGGCTTAAGATGGAAAGATGCAATAAAATATTGCGTAACAACTGTAGGAATCAATCAGGTGCGGTTAGAAAAGACTGGGAAGGGAGACTGGATAAGCAAATCACAAAGAAACAATGGGATGATATATGTATGACTCCCAAATATGCTACAAAGTCTAGAAGATTTAGGATCTTTGTTTGGAAGTGTTTGTATAGGTATTTTCATACCCCAAGCAGACTCCAAAGAATTTTTCTTCAGGTAGACTGCAAATGCTGGAGGTGTGATGGGGAAGAAAGACATCATTAGGAACATATTTTATCAAGGACAGATTTTATATACTTAGAACATTACTGGAATTGCAGGTTTTGTAACAGAATGCTTTTTCTGAAGCATATGACATCTGAAACTCAAATGTACCTTATTTAGTGACTGCAACTCAGAACACATTTGCCAGAAAACTACAAACTTTACGAAGAACATATCAGAAATGTGAAGCACAATCAATGACATATCCCTGTGTTTTATTAAATACTTGTTATTATACCACACTGATTTATTTGCATCACTGCCAGCTTACAAATAAATAAATAAGAGCTAACATGTATGTCAATGGCTTGACAGAAAGCTACATGTTTTACAAGGAATAGACTCAAAACATGATACCAAATGAAGCATATTGACATAATTTTGCTTGCTTTGCCAACTTTTAAAAATGACTGTATACAGCTACATCACTTGTATCACATCACAGTGTATCCTAACCCTAATCTGAAACAAAAAAGTCTTTCTCCTAGCTGATTTGGCAAAACATATCTCTGTTTTTTTTTTTACTTAACTACTTGTCATTGCCAAGTTTCATATTCTAGCAACTCGTAAAAAATATAAAACTTTTACAGTTATATATCACTTACCTTTGGTGCATCTCCCTTGACTCACTAAGGAATTAACCAAAGGAATCCTGGGCAATACAGTGAAACTTGTTGTAGTTCACTCTTGTTATATGGATTGAAAAACTGACTGAATGCATTCCTTACAAAAAGGGAAAAAAAAAAAAAAAAAAAAATATATATATATATATATATATATATATATATATATATATATATACATATACACAAGTAGATGACCTGCAGCAGAAAAATTAACAACAGAAATTATTAAAAGAGAAGACTCCAGAAAAAAACGATCCAAAGTAATAAACAAATAACTAACTAACTAACTAAATAAATAAATAATAAAAACTGTCGCATGAGGAATGAGGCACCACCATTCAGTAAAAACTGTACGGAATTCTGCAAGCACTGCTGGTGCTAAGGTATATTTAAAGTTTTGTTAGAAAATAATGCCTTTAAAACTCCCTCGCCTGCACAACTGCAGTTGCTGATGTCACTGACACCCCCGCCCCCTTCACTCCCAAGTACATTACCGGCTACAGGATAAAAGACAAGCCACATCCAAGAACCACAAAGTCGGTTCATTTTCAAATCTCCTCCTCTTTCCCCTGCCTTCTGAACTGTGATAAGTGGGTAATTATCACCCGTTTACTAAAAAAATGACAACGATGCAAATGCCAGATGAGCTGCAAATTACTATGCTGTCTCAATCAAGGCATTTGTGTGTGCTAAGTTGTTATGTTATTTTACTTACCTGAATTTTAGATTTCACCCCATGGTTCCTAGTGCCCTCCAAGTTCTACCCCATACACAAAAAAACTGTGCTGAAGTGTGTACAGTGAGTATGCCTCCCGACATCCTTGTTACAGCACTGCTATTTTCAGGCTTACCCTGGTTCATAAAATCCACCAAGACCTATATATTTAAAAATACATCTTGCACTCCTGTCACCTAGTGTTACCACCTTTCGTTGTGGCTAAAACCAAACCAGACTAAGGCCACACCCCTCGCATCACCTATAACCCTGCCCATTCCCATCCCCTCTCCCGTCCACAGCCTACCCATTTGTGACATCACTGTTCCTGATGCCTACTTTCAGCAATTTATTATGCTTTTCGGTAAAAGAAACATAGTAAATCAGCCAATTTAACAAACTTCAATAATGCTTCCATAACCTAGGGAGCCGCTCAAGTAGGGGCACTTTTCCAGTATTTATTTGGTGTAGGCAGACCAGGATGGGGGCACCGGGTGGTGTGGTGGGGGGGCGCCATGGACCCCTTTTGCCTAGGGCACCAGTTGACCTAAGGCCGCTCCTACTACGAGAGAATCAATTTGATTTCCAGATAGTCTGGAAAAAAAAAACAGATAGGTGGCAGCCCTACTGTCCTAACAATCTTCAATCACAATATGCTCCATATTTTTTTTTGCTTCAGTTCACTGTCAGCATTTTCTTTCTCTTCCTCTGTCTCAGCTCTCGCTTTCTCCTCACCACTGAAGCAGCTCTCTGGCACCACCTAATGGCAAAAAGAGTGGGGGAAGTTCCCTGGTGCCCTGTTTATATTTCCTCTAGTCAGTATGAATATATGTTTCCCCTAAAAGAGGCCACTAGCTGTTCAACAAAGCATCAATAAAGACATATATACATAAATAAAAATAATTTAAACTAGCCAAGTTACATGTCTTTTGAAGAAATTAAATGATCCTAGAAAAATGTCACCCAGACAAAATGATAGTATTTAAACTACTCATAGAGTATATAGTGGACAGAACTGATGCTCAGAACGCAAAGTTGAGAAATAGCAACATCAGTTACTGTGTTATCTATTTCTATGCAAAGTTGTCTTCTGCTCTTTACCTAAGAGCATTTTATGTGCTTCAGTCTGTTTGGGATTCGAGTGGTGAAACCATGTTGTAGATGTTTGAGTAAACATGAGTTATGAAGTATAGCATAGAAAACAGCTTGCTATAGCACACCACCAGGAGTATCTAGGCAATGGAAGTGGCCCTTAAGCACTCTGAACACATGCTCAGTGATGGTACAGGTCTTTGCCAGTGCATTGTTATATGACATCTCAGCCATGCTCTGAGGGTTATGTATGAGTGTCATGAGCCATGGCTCCAGGACATATCTGGAAACACCTGCAGCATGTGACAATACTGCAGCCTAATCACCGGTTTGCTTGTTGGATCAGCACAGGGGTGCAGGAAGTGTGCACTTACCAATTAGATGCTCATGTAGGAAATCACCCTCCACAAAAGACTGGTATAAGTCAGAGATGTGTCAGATGTTGAAATCATGTGAAATGACTAGATGGCATGCAGATATATTGTAAAAAAATATCTTGAGAATTGACCAACACCTGGAAGTTGTTGGAGTTAAAATTCTTGCGGTTGATATACCAGATGCCATATGGTACAAGTGGGATCTTAATAGCAATGTGGGTACAGCTAATCGTCACTAACACCTCAGAGAAATTGACTGTTTTATGGAATACCTGAGTAGTGGTATTGCTTTCCTTTGCAGCCTATGAGAACCACATATGTTTTTACACATACTGCAACATGACATCAAGGAACCAGTGTAGAATTCATGATTCAGATGCCTGCAAAACTCATACTGTGTCTCCTGATGGCCACTGGAAAGTCCTAGTAGTAAGGATGGTTAATGATACACAGACCTGAGTGTTCAGAGGAACAAGCATTTGATGATTCCTATGCATTTCCATGTGAGGACAGGACATACCTGCAAGGTCTTATATGGTGTCTCTGTGAATGTGGTAACATTCATCTATGTCGCTGTCATAAAATGATGGTAGTTCAGCCATGAATGGACAAGTCTAGGATGAGTTAGCAACAGCAAGCAATGCCGTTGTCACTGGCTGTAAGAATGGTCACTAACATGTGTTGCTCAGCTAAAGCAGATGCTACTACTGGCATCTTAGACCAGTTAGTACGTCTGCTCACAATGAAATGATGGTGTACAGATTCACTGCTCACTTTGGCTCATCCCACACTTTCTATATATTTCTGAATCAATCTGACATGTTTTTTAAACTCATTTGCATTCATGGTTGGTCTCATTTTCATAATGTTACACATATGTATAGGATGCCGAGGATGCAAATTCACATAATGATTTGATCATGTTATGTGCACTCATGTATTACTCTCACCCTGCACATCATTGTTCATCAATTTATTTTACCTTACGCAGTGTACTAACTGTTCCTGAATTCCATGTACACATTTCTAATAAATTTCATTATGATCAGGGACACTGATTTTCCATTTTTCCAAGAAAATTACCACTAAATCACAAATTTATACTGGCTGAGTACTGGAAAAAAACAGACTTTTCATAGAATTTGTAATTTTTGGCCAGAGCACTCATTCACTACAACCTGTATTTCTTATCATATTTACTACTTATAATAATGTCAGCTTGTGTTATTGACTATTCTGTATCTAGAATCTGTTTGAAGTTTTGCATTTTTATATATATATATATATATATATATATATATATATATATATGTGTGTGTGTGTGTGTATATATATATATATATATATATATATATATATATATATATATATATATATAGCATTTATATTATCCTATCGTATGATTTAAATAGCGAACGCTATTTCATCGTACCTAAAATATCTAAACCACAAAATATCGAACATACAGAACAGCGATTTTTTTCCCAGGGAAAAAATTTGCTGTTCCAAAACATAAACAAGCAACACAAGCACGCCAAAATAAATAAACCACACACATACACTTAACAAAACCATAATTCTAACCCTGCACTACTACCTATCCACTCACGTTAACCCAACCCTAACCCTAAAGTCCCTAACTACCGCACACTCACCTTACCCACTCCCTAGCCCTAAAGTCCCTAACTACCACACACTCACCTTACCTGCTCCCTAACCCTAAAGCCCCTAACTACTGCACACTCACCTTACCTGCTCCCTAACCCTAAAGCCCCTAACTATCGCACACTCACCTTACCCTGATCCGTTCCCACACTTAACCTTAACCTGGTCCATAACCTCCGTTCGCATACTTACCTTACCCCGGTCCATAACCTTCCCACCACAGTAGAGTAAATAATGAAGCCATGGAACTGACAACCAAAATCTTACCCTAGGTAAGATTTTGAAGTTCCGTGGCTTTGCTATTTTGAGTTTTTGACAAAAATGGGTCGATATTATAGCATTCGAAGTTTAAAAACTTCGATACTATAATATAGACCCTATATATATATATATATATATATATATATATATATATATATATATATATATATATACACGTGCATTAGAACATTTTTTAATTGTTTTGTTAAATTTTAAAACAGAATGAAAATGAAATACAGCATTTAACAACACACAAGCAAACAAGAAAACTATATACAAGATCCACAACAACATTTAAATAAAGCCATTAATACTTTTTCAATAATCTCTAAGTTTTTGTCATGCTGATGTGTGACATTTGATGTTCTCCTATAGAGAGTTGCAATTCTTTATTACCTACAGTTCTTACTAAACAAACAAATTCAGTGAAAGAGAGGATATTTTTAGTTTTCCATTTCATAGTAAGAATTTTTCTAGCAATAAGCAAAATGGACCAAATGAGAAGCACTTGTGTTTTTGGCATGGAATCTGGAATTGGGGTATTAAATAAAATCAAGGAATTAGTAACAGTACAATTGTCTGACCATAATGTTTTAGTAAAATCTCTGAACTCTTCCCAATATGGAATGAGCATTTCATATTCAGTAATCATATGAAGCCAGTTTGCATCTAGAATCTTATTACATCTCCAACATTTTATTTTCTCTGTTTTATAAAATAATGCAATCCTATGAGGGATTAAAAAATTCCATGTAAGCATTTCCAGGTAAAGATTCTCCAATAAAGTGATGAAGTAGTATTCCCTATGGATTTTAAAGTTATTTTTTATTAACATTCTAAAATAAATTCTGCATTAACTTTTGTTAAGTAATTACAGTATGATGAATCAAAGACTATAAGTTCAGTTTTTAAAAGCCTATACATTTTGATAAAAAAGATATATTTTTATTTACATCACTAGTAATATTAAAGAAACATTCCATTTTTTTGGAAAAAGTTTTATATTCATATTTAATGATATTTTTAATTTATTAATAAATTACTTAAAAATTTGCATACTTAACCAACTATTCTTTCCATTATTATATCTAGCCAATAAATAATCAGCTGAATGCATTTTAGTACCATCTAAAAACTGATACCAAACTTTTAAAACATTTACTTTGAGATGAAGAATTTTACTTAAATTAAAAGATTCTAGACAACTAAAAGTATAAGCTATAGGAAAAATCAGAATTAACAATTATTTAACAAAATAATTAGCTCTCACAAATCTCTTAAATATGGTCATAACATACATAACAAAAGAAATGGAAATAGAATTGTTTCTAGTGTTCATACCAAAATTGTTTAGGAACCAATATAGTCAATTGAAACCAATCTGTAAATTAACATTTATAGTAAGTTTAGTATTGGAAACTAATATTGTTTCATGTAGAAGTTTCCAATTAGATGTATACAAAGTGTTTAGCCAATGACGTATTTATTTATTTTACATTTGTTGACCGGGATAGTCCAACTAGATATATGTCCATTTTCAGTGGAGGCCTGGAGAGAAAAGCTCCATACAGATGAACAGAAGACAGAAAAGAACAAGATAGTACAAGTTACAATGCAAAAGACTAATACAAATTTACATATTACACATTATCAGTCTCAGAACAAATCAAGATGAACACTTTTCAAATATATATAATTCCCTTCCTAGCTCCAGTTCCAGCACTAAACAATCCCTATACATTTATATATCAATTATTGGATCTTTGCAATTTTACATACATGGAGAGGAACTAGTCCTTACTTATTCAGACAATTGGTTCAGATTTATTTGGCTAGACACTAATGATAAAGGCCAAGAACACCTATAAGGGTACACAGTAGAAGGGGGTAAAAATTAGTCAGGAGTGGAGCAAGGGCATAGCCAGCAAAGTGTTGAATACAATTTTTTTTGAATAGGGCTAAAGAGGGTTCTGAAGTTAGTTCTGCAGAAAGAGAATTCCATGTTTTACCAACAGAGTTGGTAAACAGAGCTTCCCCAGCTGAGTTGTTAGCTTTAAGTGTGAGAGCTAACATTTTGTTGGAGGATCTGAGAGTTTTGAGGTTCTGGTAGGGGGTGATGAGACTTTTAAGAAAAGGGTGTGTGTTCTGGCTGGTAGAGGATTTTGTGGGCAATAAGTAGTTGGTTGACCAGGAGTAGATTAGGTTGTTCAAGCTATCTTAGTAGTTTTAGGTAAAGGCAATGGTGAGTTCTATTGGCAGAGGCAGTGGGAAATCTGGCAATATGATTATAACAGACTGTGTACTTGGTCAGGTCAGTTTTCCTCAAGTTTGTGAATAGGGGAGAGGCACAGAGACGTTTCGAGAGTAGATGTGTGCGAGCAAGAGTAGTTCTGGCTAGGGGAGTTAAGAAGGGTTTGATCCTGTATACAGTGTCCTGTTTTTTATTAACTGTTTTAATTGTATGGTTGATATGCAAGTCTAACCTCATGTTATTATCAACTATTACACCTAGGAGCTTAGTAGAGGGATCTGGTGAGATAATAGTGCCATCCCTTGATTTAATAGAGAAGGTTAGAGTGGAGGACCTGTGAGATGGAGAGAACAGCAGCAGTTTAGTTTTTTTTTGGAATTTATTCCACAATGGCGACAGAGGAGCCAAGTTTCAACTGCATTAAAAGTATTTTGGGATAAGGCCAATAGCTCTTCAGGGGATGTGACAGAACATATTAGGGTTGAGTCGTCAGCATACTGAATGCAGGTAGCATGTGGTATTACCTTGTGCAAGTCATTAATGAATAAGGAGAATAGGAGGGGTCCTAAGATGGATCCTTTGGGAACTCTGAGTGCGATGGGTAGAAGGGTAGATAAGTTATTTTTCCCAAAGGACTGCTTGCTGTCTACCATTCAGATATGATTTAAACCATTGTATGGTTGAGGTATGTAGGCAATTCGATTCTAAGGTTTGCAAAAGCAGTTGGTGGTCTACCATGTCGAAAGGCTTGGAAAGGTCTAGGACAATAGTTGAGGAAAGTTTATCACTGTTTTGGTTTATGACATTTGTAAAGGACAGTAGGGCAGTGGTGGTACTATGGTTCGGTCTAAAGCTATGTTGAGGGTTTGTCAGGAGATTGTTCGCTAGAAGATAGGTCAGGAGTTGTCTATGGATACATTTTTCCATGATTTTGGCTAGTGAAGACAGGATAGCTATGGGTCTGTAGTTTGAGAGGACAGTGTAACTGCCTCCCTTATGAAGCGGAATAACGTGGGAAATCTTCCAGATAGTGGGAAGGGTAGCTTCCAATGTAGTTCTGTTTATCAGAATGGATATTGGGTTGGCTACTGCATCAGCTGTTTTTTTTAAGTACTCTGCAGGGAGGAGATCAGTGGCTAGGGTGGTTGATTTTAGTTTACTAATTCATTTTTGAATAAATGAGGTTGAGACTGGTTGAAGTTTAAAGATGTTTTGGGTACCAGATGTAGTGGAAGTTGGATTAGGTCCACTGGGGGATAATTTATTAGATAGTTGTTGGATGGTTTCAGTAAAGAAGTTATTAAAGGAATTGGCAACTTCTGCAGGAGATTTAGTGTTAGAATTTGAGGGGATGGGGGTGGAAAATTGTCCTAGGTAGAGAAGTTTATTTGCACCTGCCCAGAATTGTTGTGGTGTATTTTGGTGTTTATGTTGTAGGTGGCAATAGTGTTTTTTTTTTTTACTATACTTACTATATTTATAATAACAGACTTCACATATAATTCAATATTTGGAAAACCAATAGCACCTTCTTCTCAACTCTTTACATACCAGTCAAAAGCTATTCTTGTTTTTTGGGGAATCCACACAAAACTTAAGTAGAATAGAATTTAGATATTTAAAAGTCTTTCTGGACATAAGTAAAATTAATGACTGCATATAAAATAAAGTTTAAGTAATGTATTAATTAAATATTTATAATTTACTAAAACTGAATCTTTCCAACTAGGTGTTATAACAATTCCTAAATATTTAAGTTGCATATTCTCACAGTTAAATTCCCTATATATTTTTTTTAAAAACAAGTTTATTTTTTATTAATTAGCAATGTTTCTGTTTTATTATGAATAAAACTTCAACATGAAATCATCTCAAAATTTTTAATTGAATTAAGAATATATCTAGTGAAGATTCAATATCCATACCACTGTCATCAGCATTCTGGAAGAATAACTACCATATGTGGAAAACCTCTTCACCCTTGTAATAGTTGTATTAAAATCAGCAAATCTCTCTCTTGCCAAAGCAAGCAACAAAGGAGGCAAAGGACATCCTTGTTTTGTGCCTTTTAATATTTTGAAGGAGCTTGATAAAAAGGATCCTATTTTAACAAAAAATAATGAGTTTGTATACAATTTCATTAATAAGTCTATAAATTCTAAGGAGAAATTATATTCTTTGAGCACTTTGATTAGGTAAGACCAATTAATAGAATCAAAAGTTTTATCTAAGTCTAAACTTATAATCAAGTTCTTTCTTGTTTTAGTTAGGAACATCAATTAATGAAAAGAGTCTCATAATGTTATCATGTACTTTTCTATTTTAAATAAAACCAGTTTGATCATCTTCAATTAACCCAGGCATCATAGGATTTAATCTTTTCGCCAGTACAGACATACAAATGTTATAATCAATATTTAAAAGAGAAATGGGACAATAAGAGGAGCATAATTTTGGATCTCTACTTTGTTTCAAATGGGTAAAATCAATGAAAACTTCCAAGATGGAGGAATATTTAACATATTTCTAACTTCATCAAATGTATTTAACACAATTTTTAGTATATTATCACAAATTAATTTATATATCTCAGGAATTATGCCACCCAGCCCTGGGGCCTTATTAATTTCTAGATTTTTAATTTGTTCTTTTAGTTCTCTGAATAAGAATGCTTTATCCAGTTATTTAATTTATGTGTTATATTTACTTTTAAAAAGCTATTCGGTAAATCGCTATTAAGTAGGGTTGATGTATTATCATTGATTAATTCATAGTGTTTTTTTAAAACATTCTAGTATATCTTTTAAATCAGTTGCTTTCTTAATGGGATCATTATCTTTATATGTAATATCTTTATTATGATTTAAATGTTTTAATCTTTTTGATCTAATAGCTAAACTATGCATCTTTTGGGGTTATAGAATATGATTGCAATTTTAATTTTTTCCATATTTATTGAGATTTTATGATGAAATATTTCTAAATATTTCTAATTTATGGCTTTCAATTCAGAATTTGCAGACTTATGATTGGGTTTTAAATTTAACTTTAATTTATCAATGTTTGACTGCAAAACAATTAACTCTTTATCACACTCTTTTCTTTTATATAGATACCAACTCTTAATTCTGCCATATACATAAGCTTTCAATGTATCCCAAAAGATACCATCACTAACTTTGCCATTATTATTAATTTCCATAAAGAGGTTCAATTAATTTAAAAAAACATTATTTAAATACTTTAATTTTAGTAATATACGCAGAAATACTCTGACAAAAAAGCTAAATCATTAGGTTTCAAAGTAATTTTAAAGGTAATGTAGTAGCTTTAAGGTCAGTCAAAGGACAATAAATTATTAATACTTCATCAATTTTAGAATATAATCCATTTTAAGTGAAGACTTTGTCTATATTTGTTTGAGTATCAAATCTATATGAGTAATGTGTATAATTGAGAGATTTTGACAATTTAAAATCATATATGTCCCTTAAATTCATTGAATTTATGAAGTAATCTAAATGTTTAGAAGCTGCAGGTATGTTAAGTTTTTCTCAATCTGCAGTAGTATCTTTTTATGACAAAATACAGTTAAAATCACCAGCCAATACAACTTCCACTTTTGAATATATAGTTATGATAGCTTAATATTGTAATCCCTTTAGAACCCATTCCAGGAATCAAATATATATTAACAAATGTATAATACTTTTTTTGTTTATTTCAACTACTACCAATCCCAGCATGTCATTTTTATCGAATAAGTATCAATCATTTTAGGCGTTATTGATGATTTCTTCCAGAATATAAGAATGCCTCTCCTTTTTGAACTAAAATGTGAGCCCGCAAAGATTGAATAATCTTTAACTAACAATCTATCTAAATATTTAGTTAACAAATGAGTTTCTTGTAAAAAAAAAACAATGCGGGTTTTATTTATTTTTAAATATTTGATTAATCTATCTCTCTTGATATGGTTATTTAGACCATTAATCTTTAATGAGATACATTTGTAGACTAACATCATGAGTGTAAAACAACTCAGAAAAAGTTATGTTGTGGTTTAGAATCAAGTACCAACATCCAATGTTAAAAGACTTTGCTATGGACAGACTCATAAAACTAACAACTAGCATATGAATTAAAAAAAATATTCACACCCCCTAACATGGAATAAAATATCCCTGGTTTGATGACATTATCATACAAACCATTCACAACCATCAGAGTAACACTACTCAATATATGTCCATTGCTACTACTTCTTAATATAACTTAAATAGCAACATACAATGTAGACTAAAGCACATCCAAGTTATATACCTCATTCTTCTAAGAAATAACAGCAATATAATATGCTATTACTACTAATATTTAAAATATTATACCAATCAAAATCAACCAAATGTTAAATAAAACCTATATAAATGTACTGAAAATTAAATCAACAACATCCATTGTATATTTACTTAACATAAATAAAACCTATCAATACAAAAAAAACTAATAAAATATCAGACAAAATCTTATCTATATTTTTACAATACTGCTATTTAACTCATTCACTCCAATGAAGCTCAGGAAGTTTGCACTGTAACTTTATTTATTTATTTATTTATTTTGCATTTGTTAACTGGGTTGGTCCAGCTAGGTAAGAATTTACCCTTTTTCATTGGTGACCTGAGGGGAAAAGCCCCAAACAGACATACAAGTAGAGACAGGTTTACAATAATACAGAGCAAAACAATGTCATGAATACAATGGATAAGAAAAAAAAATAATGTACTCCATGGAATTAAACATAGCTATACACAAAAGTATAATAATAACATTGTAAAAGGAAAAAACAATGATAATAAATGCAAGAGGTATGCAGTAAGGGAATTAAGGTTATAGGTAATATTTGAAAATAATATGGTATTATTAGATTAGTGGTTAGAAGGGGAAATTGTGTATGTGCAGGGTGCCTCAGATCTGAGGATGAAACTAGTACAGGAGTAAAAAAACTTCCAATGGGAGGAGTCTAAGCCTTTTGACAGAATCAAATTATGTCCTCACATTTCAAACAAATGTTCATATCTCTGATCTCTGGAACCATAGGGGTTATGAAAGAAGTATAAATGGCAAACTCTTCAGCACAAACCTTTTATAGTCATAGTATTCTTTAGGTTCTAGATGTTAAACTAAATTTTATAAGTCATAGTAAACACAAAAATGTTTGTAATATTTTGTAAACAACATACACTATCTCAGCAACCACTCAAGTTACATACACACTGTTAGTAGCATTCTATTCATCTAGCTGAGAGCTTTCACAAGAGCCTAAGGAGTTCTGTCTATGTTACTTGGTTGTTGAGATATTTAGAGATATTTAGAAAATGTGACAATTATATATATATATATATATAAATTAATATCATAAGAACAACAGTTAATATATCCTTACCTTCACTAGACAAAGGTCAAATATTAATGCAGTTGAGTTTTCCGTTATGTAAGCATTAAGATGAAATCTTTTAAAACTTTGTACATAGCATGGTTTTGGAATTATTAATGCAAATATGAACAAGCAATATTTGATGCCTAGAGGAGTTAGTAGGCGTAAACTGCAGCTGCACCTGGAGGCGTCACTCAGATGTAATGAGTTAATAAACATATTCCTTATAAACAACATTTACTTTAAGATTATTATAACCTCCACTATTCTTCATTATTTTATCAACTATTATATCTTTATTTATACTAAATATTTATATTAAACAGAAAATCTAAACATCTCATAAAATAATATTATAAAGTTCCCCTCTCTCGTCCTATACAGTTTAATATCTGTAGACTATTCCAATAAAGTTCAATGAAATAATACATAAGATGAGTCTCAGTTATAAGAAGAGAAATATGATTTACATAACAAACTACAGATCTATAATAAACCCTTCTAACAATTTAACAAACCAGTTTATAACTTCCATATAAACACAATGCTTAATTCTTTGAATCATATTTCATGTTATTTTTCCAAAAATGGATCAAACCACTAATTCTTATTTTCTGTCTGTAGAGTACACTTTCAGCGTATTTTATTATTGTTACTAGAATCCACTGTGATATGGTACTTTTCTGTTATTTTATATTTGTCTAGTACAACACATTACAATTTGCAGGATGAATTTATATGGCCAAAAAAGAAGGAGCTTTACATTATCAATTATACCAAAACTGTCTAGCTATAATAATATAAGTAATTTTAGACACTAAAATATCATGGGTACCAAGGGACTATGCTCAGATCACATAAGTTGAACATTTTTTTTTCAAACTGCACATTTTAACCACATTACTTCACACAGAATCTCACTCAGCACTCCCAAGCTCCAGGTGTCTTGTAGCCAAGATATTTAAAAAGCAAACATAAGCAATATGAATCAGCAGCACCGGCTTCAAATAACAAACCCTTTCTGCAACAACTGCAGCAGATGCCAAGCAACTCTTGTAGAGTTATAGAAAACAGTAAAAATGTGTTTCTTCAGGACATAAACACACAGCCACTATACCATCACGTAAGCAAATGCTTGTAATTTTATTTCTAAAGGTAAACATTTCATCAAATGGTACCACTACACTTCAGTTTCAGACTTAAAATTTAAATAATGCAATCATTCCAGGAAGGCAACACATTACTTCCAAAGATTAATGGCTGTTCGCCAAATCACTACAAACACAATACACCTAACACACAGGGAAATTCTAATGGTGAGTCTCCACTCTGTACAAAAGTAGGTGGTCTGTGGTGCACAATGGCTAAAAGGGTGGCAGATACTGATTTAATATTATGTATCAGCAGCTTATCCTGACATATACTGTGAAACTTCTGTGTCTCTGTTCCATGCCTAAACATAGTGTTTATGAGGAAAATGTGTACATGAGAACACGCCACCTTACTTACACTTGTATTCATGTAAACAGCCTAATACAGAGAGATAAATAAACAAAACCACAGGATCACAAATACAAGTCGATCACATTTCAATGGATGCTCCTATGGAAATAAGCACCATAAACAAATAATACTGAGAAGGCAGGGAAGTGTACAGTAAGCAAATTCAGTTCCAAACTAACTTACATTTCATATGCACTTCTGTTAGATCTAGTCTGCAGCAATGAGAACTGGACATACTGAAACCTGAAATGCACTAAATTACACATATCTCTTACTATCAGCATTTCAGATAAAACCCCCAAAAAATCAGAAGGCAAGAATGAATGTAGGAAGGTAAATATTAAGCAATAGTACATTTTGTAGCTGGTCTGTGGGTTTGGCTATAGATATATAATAATATAGACAGCTTAATAAACATACTAAAAGCTGTATCATGTTACTTTTCAGTAAAACAAACACATTTAAAGGAAATTAAAATGCACGAAGATATTGGAAAACATTATTACAAACATTAAAATATGCTGTGTGTAAGTATCTGAAACAGTAAAGAAAAACATCAATAAAGTAAACCTTAAATTGTGAAATCAGATTAATTATAACTAGCTTACTCTGATCTAAAGCACAACAAAAAAATACAGTTACAAATGACAAAAAGTACACAGCACAAAGGCATAGAGAAAGAAAGCAAGAAACATACTGAGAGGATTACTGGCCTCAAACAGATGCCCTACGCAGACCGTCTTAAAAAACTACAGCTTTACTCCATCGCATATCGCCTACTCAGGGGTGATCTCTGCCTAACATACAAAGCTATGTCAAACCCAGAGCTGTTGGACATGCTCCACTTAAAGAAATCCCAATCCCTCCGAGCTACACGCTCTAGGGGATCTAAACCTTGTCACCACAATAAACAGAACATGCTGGAGGGATAGCTTCCTGTCCCAGAGACTTCCCATACTCTGGAACAGACTACCTATCTATGTCAAACAGAGCTCTTCATTAGCACTCTTCAAGAAAAATCTTGATGATTGGATGGGAAATGGGAAATGGGAAATTCACCCCGGGGATCACTTCTGTGGCTCTGCTCGACAGGGGCACAGGAAAATAATTTTCTTGGGTGGCAAAAGCCAGGGTACATTTTTTGGCTAGGCTTGTATGGGCCCTAGGGCCGATAGCCTAGTACCTACCTATGAACCTATGAACCTATGACACCTAGTGGAAATATGCTAGGTATTTCTTGTACTTTTTACTGGAAAGTAGAATGGAGTAAATACATATTTAAATTGCATAATATATGTAACTATAATTCAGTATTTCATATAAAAATGTAACTACTGTAACTTAAATCCCTCATGCCTTGGCCTCACAGCTAAAATGGAATGTTTCAACATGCAATATACAAGACATAAAATAATTTAAGAAGTAATTGACAATGATAGAATAAATTACCTTGTCAAATGTTTCCAGCATTATGCCTAGTTTAGCTATTAGGAGACAGACTTTGTTTGTGTCTTTCGGCTTTTTCTGGTTAGGAGGTCGCCAAAGCGGAACTCCGGTCCGCTAATGATTGGTAGTTGATTTTTACGTGCCGAGTTACCAGCCCTGACGCACAACCTTCAACGAAGGTACGCCCATTCACGCATGTCTCCACACAGAAGACGCTCTAGCTGAGAATCGAACCGGACAGCGTCTTACTGTGAGGCGACAACGCTACCGCGGCACCACCACTGCGGGTCTATTAGGAGACAGACTACGAAATAGAAAATATATTAAGCTACTTTAGGATTCAGTACTCATCAATATCGGACTCAGATCTGCCAGTATTCTGACCTATGGAAAAATATTGAGCAATAGGGTTATATAACTTCATTTCATAAACTTAATGTGAAATTATTTTAATCTTACATATTTTTTTCTAGTTTTACCAATGCATGCTAAACTTTAACAGCAAATTATGACAAAAGATTTATTGTACCAAATTAATATTCCTTACAAAATGCACTACCTCTGTTATTAATGCTAAATGCAGCATCAGTCATTATATACATGCAAACACTTGACCACAGAGGAAATTACTTCTTCATACTACAGTAGAAAATACTTTCCTTGTAGATCAATGTGTGTATATATATCTTTAAGAAGCTATCTAAGGGCTTCTTAAAGATATATACACACACATTAAAGAAGCTATCTAAGGGCTTGCACAAGTGCATAAATACTGAGCATGTGCGAGTCTGACTGCCATTTTGTAGTAAGCTGTTGATATGCAAGCACACATGTCTGTAAGGTCTGTCTGTTAATCAGTTTTTTTTTTTTTTATTTTATGATGCTGCTATCCATCCTGATGTGTTTCTATGTAATAAAGGATCTAAATGAACTACCCTGCCTATTCATCATCTATGTTAAAGAGGGACAAACAACATGGTGGCAGAAGAGGAATGGCTAAAATGACTTGTTGCCTGAAAGAGTTCCAGTTTCTCCAGTTTGAGTCCGAGAGGTATCTGGTTGTTATTAGAGGAATATAGAGGAGTGGATCATCCCTACTGCACGTATAATTCGCAAAACAGGTCAGAAACGAATTTCAGATGTTAAAACTTGCTCAAATAATTTCTTATTCCCAAAATATGAAACGAAGCAAACAGAATGCTCTAAACAATATTTAAATAAACCAAAATGTCCAATACTGATAGAAATATTCAGATTACTATAGAAAATGTTTGAAATAAAGTCCAAATTGCATAAAATGAATAAAATAAAAGGAAACAACTGCATTTTCACTAAACACGTATTTTTTTTTGCATTAATTAAAGATTTCTGAGTTATCAGAAGTGTGTGAAGTGTTCGCATGTTTGTGCAGTATTACAGTAAAGTTATTTCACAAAATACAGCCATTTCTGAGCATATTTCGCAAAGTACAGTATTTCACAGAACATATTGTGCATTTGAATGTTAGTACAAGCTCTCTCACAGTTTGTACATAATTACAAGGGCCATATTTTCAGTGTGCTTGTGTGTACTTTTTGGGCATGGCAGATGGATTTCAAAAACCGAGTGTACTTGTGTTTGACAATAATATTGTAGAGAATTGGAGAGTGTTTGAGCAAGAGTATATTTTCATACAGACTGCATTTTCTGATATAGATAACTGTACAAAGGTATTTATTCTGTTTAATTTAGCTGGGTCAGAAGCCATTGAAAGGGAGCGTTCATTTGTGTATTCACCTTCTATCTTTACAGGAGAGGGAGAAAGCCATCATATTGTTGTGCCGGCTGAGTCAAGAGAGGACCCTGAGTGCTTAAAATGTAAATTTAAGAGAAATGTGTAACCCCCAGATGAACATTACAATGCAAAAGGCACTTATTTTAAACAAGGGATCAAAAGCCTGGTGAAACTTTTGCAGCATATATAACTGATTTGAGAAATAAGGCTAAAATGTGCAGACTTGGTGATTTAAGGGATGAGTTGATAAAAGACAAACTTGTGTGTGTTATTAAAGATGAAGCTGTGAGAAAGATTTTGCTTCATGACAGTGATTTAACTTTGAATAAGGCCATTGAGATTTGTTCATAGGTTCATAGATTAGTACCAGGCTAACTGCCCTTGTGGGCCATTTTAAGTTTAGCCAGTTACCCCATGTAAGAATCAAACCCTGTACCTTGTGTTTGTAAGGTAAACACCTTAACCATTATGCCAACCTCCCTTGTCAGACATACAAGCTCATAGGAAAGCACAGAAATATGCTTACAAATGAGAAAGGCATGCTTCCAATAACTTCTAGATCTCTTGTTGATAGTATACAGCATGTGGTTAAAAGAAACAGGCTCAGGCACATGGCACCAAATGTAGCCCCTATAAACCGCAGAGCTTTCCAGCATGTTCCAGAGTTCATACAGTCTCAGTGAAGCATAACAGTGAGTCAGCAAACTCAAAGCATGGGCCCTTACCTAGTTTCATTGCCAGCTGTTGCAATTGTGGTGGAAATCATGAATCTAAAAGGGAAAAATGTCTAGCTTTTGGTCAGCAATGCCACAAATGTAATAAGTGGAATCATTTCAAGAGGTTTTGTAAATCAATAGGCACACATTTTTTTTAAAGGGAATATTTCAAGAAATGGGTTGATCAATTAGAAACCTGTGACCCTACTTTGAATGTTGATGGTGTGTCAGTGCTTACTGAAATAGTCAATGCAATAGATTTATGGGCCAAGAATGAAGTATTTCGTACTGTTCAGATAAATGGCAAACCCATAGAGCTCAAAGTTGGCACATGTTCCAGGTGCAATACTATGTCAGCAGAAACATTTGCTAGAGTAACTGATGGTGAAAAGCTTGATTTGGCAAAGTGTGTGAAGCTTGTTGCCTATGGTGGTGAAAAAACTCAGACTGAAGGCTCATTAGTGTTTTTATGTTACTCTGCTGGGAGAAGCTATGGCTTGCTATTTTATATGGTCAAGTCCAGTCAATATCAGGGCTCAGTGATGGATTGAAAATGGGACTGCTTTTGTTTAACAAGGAAGTCCACCAAGTTAGTTTGAAAGAACACTATTCTAATTTTGCCCAGTATATTTTTTCTACCTATGCTGATATTTTCGAAGACAAACTAGGCAAGCGTCCAGTTGTGTACTCCATGAAGTTAGACCCAGATATCAGTCCAGTTATCAGGCCAGCCCAGAAAGTTCTAATAACTATGCAGAACAGAGTTAAAGCCAAGCTAGATACAATGGTGCAACAGGGTGTGATTTGTCCAGTAGATGAACCAACTGAATGGGTATCTTCCATGGTGGTAGCTCATAGGAAAACTTCAGATGACAACAGAATATGTACTGATCCATGAGATTTAAACAAAGCACTAAAAAGACTTCATCATCCAATGTGCACAGTCAAAGAAGTCGCTGCTGTTATGCCATATGCCACAGTGTTTTCTGTCTTAGATGCAAAGAGTTAATTTTGAAAAATTTTGCTTGACAAAAACTCCTCATGCTAACCACTTTCAGTACTCTGTTTGGAAGGTACAAATTTCTGAGAATGCCATTTGGGATAAATTCTGCAAGTGAAGTCTTTCAGCGTGTAATGGAGCAAAGGTTTTTCTGGGTATCCCTATGCTATTATAGTAGACAACATACTAGTAGGAGGTAATGGTAAAGCTGAGCATGACAGAAACCTCAGGAAAGCTCTGGAAAGAGTACGTCAAGTGAATCTTAAGCTCAATCCATTGAAATGCAAATTCAGACTACGAGAAGTCACTTATGTTGGTCATTTATTTACCAGTTCAGGCCTACGACCAGACCCTTCCAAGCAAACAGCCATTATTTAGATGTCACCTCCAGACAATGTTCAAGCCATGCAATGTTTTCTTGGCATGGTTAATTAATTACTTAGCCAAGTTCAATCCAGACTTGAGTCAAATTTCAGCACCACTCAGAGAGCTGACATGGAAAGATGTATCCTAGTCATGGTTAGAGCAGCACCAAAGGGCATTTGATGTCCTGAAACAGAGAATTGCCAGTCCAACAACTCTCAGATACTACGATGTCCACAAGCCAGTTACTCTTTTATGTGATGCTTCGAAATTTGGCCTAGGTGAAGTCATTCTACAAGAGGGTCACCTGTTGCCTATGCATCCAGAACTCTAACCCAAACTGACATACATGCAGTATGTGCAGAGAGAAAGAACTCTTGGCAATTGTGTTTGCATATTCAAAGTTCCATGATTATGCTTATGTTTGACCTATCCAGACTGAAATAGACCACCAACCTCTAGTCACTATTTTGAGAAAGCCTATGCATACAGCTCCAGCCAGACTGCAACTCATGATGTTGAGATTGCATAAGTATAATTTCAATCTTGTCTACAAGAAAGGCAAACTTCTTTATATTGCTGATACATTGTCCAGATCACCCACAAATACCACTGTACAGCAAGAGAATGAGAACCTTAATTTTGAAGTCATGGAAGTAAGAAAGTTTTCTTCCACACGTCTTGATGAGCTGAGAGATCACATAGCCACAGATCCAGTTTTATCAAAACTCAATCACTTTATCGAACTAGGATGGCCATCAAAGCAATCTAGCTTACCTCAAGAAGTGCAACCTTATTTTCCATACAGAGATGAGACTTTTTTCTGACAATGGTATCATTAGGAAAGGTCCTAAAGTTATTGTTCCAAAGTCCTTGCAACATGAGTACATTACTATCTTGCATCGTGGTCATCCAGGAGTAGACTCTACTAAAAGAAGGGCAAGAAGTCTACTATTTTGGTCTTCTATGTCACAAGATATTGAGTGAGTGCTATCATCTTGTTCTGTATGTAATAGTACTAAGTCGCACCAACAGGAGGAACCACTTCAGCTAAACCAGATTCCTGAACTACCTTAGTCGACAGTAGCTGCTGACATTTTTGAATGGAATAGTCAACATTATTTGGTGTTTGTAGACTCTTATTCAAATTGGTTCAGGATTGATCTGCTTCCTAATCTAGCATCCAGTACTGTTATTACTAACATGAAGTGTCATTTTGCATTCCATGGTAGTCCGTCCAAAGTTATTTCTGACAATGGCACACAGTTTACAAGCCAACAGTTCAAAAGATTTGCCAAACAGTGGAACTTTACTCATGTCACGAGTAGCCCGGAGTATCTGCAGTCAAATGGTTTGGCAGAACATGCAATTCAAAGTGCAAAACAATCACTAGAGAAGTCAAAACGGGACAATAGTGATGTTTTCATGACTCTCTTGAATCTCAGAAATATTCTTTGTGATAAACATCTTGGTTGACCTGCCCAGAGATCTGTTGAGACAAACCAGAACCACGTTGCCAATTAATAGTCAATTGTTGGTTCTATGTGTCAAGAACAACAGGTCAGTGAAAATCAATCTGTTGAAGAAACGTTTAATACACCTTTATGACAGCAAAGCTTTCGGGTTACACACCCTTCCTCAATACTAATACAGGATCCAATAAAACAAACCAATATAAATAGGAGTCAGTATCAGTCACATGACATGCAGCCTAAAAATCATGTGACAGTTTTAAAATTTCACACAACTAATAAAATATAACATTTATACATATATATATATATATATATATATATATATATATATATATATAAAACTTTTATACACATATAACAAATACAATTGTGCAATGGGTTCATATATAACATTTAGCATAACTTAGTACACTGTATCTTAAGTAAAACTGGTTTCAATGTAATAGCAGAATTCAAACCAGGTACATTATCAGCTGATAGCCTTAACATCCATTCATATTTTTTTATTTCTAGAAGGTTATCGATATCACCCCCCCTGTTTGATGTATATACCATATCAATAACCCTAAATCTAAGTTTATGTTCAGTATTATGAGTACTTATGTGTTTATATAAAGCATTCTTTTCATTTGCCCTTCTTATCTCAGATTTATGCTCAATGATACGCTCTTTTAACTTCCTAGTTGTTTTTCCTACATAGAACAAACAAAGAAAAAACAACTAAAAAAAACTAAAATTGGTCAGGGAGGCTGCCAAGAGACCTACAGCAACACTGATGGAGCTGCAGGAATTTCTGGCAAGTACTACTTGTGTACTACATGTGACAACAATCTCCAGTATTCTCCATATGTCTGGAATATGGAATAGGGTTGCAAGACAGAAGCCTTTTCTTACACAGAAAAACATTCAGGCCCAGCTAAAATTTGTAAAACAATACATCAAGACTCCCAAAAGCATGTGGGAAAATGTGCTATGGTCTGATGAGACCAAGGTTGAACTTTTTGGCCACAATTCCAAAAGGTACATTTAGCGTAAAAACAACACTTCACATCACCAAAAGAACACCTTAATCTAAAGTACCTAAGGGTGGCTTGAATTACAGCAACAGCTGAAATTTAATCAACTGACCATTGCCCATAAAATACTTTATCAACCTGCCAAAACACCCATCCCAACTAACCTTATTCACCCCTACAATAACCTGAAGTCCCTAAGATGGTCTCAAAAACTTCTTGTAAATATCAATAAATCAAACAATTGAGCTGGAGACTCTCTCTTCTCTAACACTGTTGGGAAAACCTGGAACCTACTTCCCTCTGAAGTTTCCACTCTTCCCTCTATAACTCTGTTTAAAAATAAACTTAAGCTCTTCCTTAAAGCACATTGGATGTGCCCCTGTACTAAACCTGACTGAACAATGCTCTCGCCACTTGATTCAACCTCACCTTCACATCTCTGCAACAATCTCTTCTTAACAACTACCATTCTACCTCTCCCACACAGTCTTACCTATTTGTGTACTCAGTAAAAAGGGACATGCTTTACTACTTGATTTTTTAATCACCTTTAACTCCATTTTACTTTCCTTTTATTCCTACTTTCCTATCTACAATTATATTATACAAGTTCTGCTTTTAATCCTTTTGAACATCTAAGTTTTGTCAATATTTTGTATTTTTTTTTATACTCTATATACCTATGACCACTTATATTGTCTTCGTAATGATGAATGTAATTGCATCTAATGTATGTACTTCTGTAGATGTGTACTTTAGTGAATCTGTTTTGGAGCTTATCTCCCCGGGCCTCTACTGAAAATGGACATATATCCAGCTAGACTAGCCCGGTCAACAAATGTAAAATAAAAAATAAAATAAAACACCATCCCCACAGTGAAGTATTGTGGTGGCAGTATCGTGCTTTGGGGTTGCTTTTCTTCAGCTGGAACTGGGGCTTTAGTCAAGGTGGAAGGAATTATGAACAGTTCCAAATACCAGTCACTTTTGGCCCAAAACCTTTAGGCATCTGCTAGAAAGCTGAAGAGGAATTTCACCTTTCAACAGGACAATGACCCTTGGACATGCCTGGTTTGGTGCTGTTGACAAAATACGTTTACTGATGTACACATATCAACATATGGCTGGAAAAAGTCAATATAACCATTAGAATTCAGTTTAATGAAGCAGCTCAACGCGTTCATCGGTAAGTACTAGGGTAGCTGGCCTTGCGGATATGTTAAGCTTAGCTAATTTCCCCTACTGTGCTCGAAAACATCTGTCCTATTTGGTTATAGAACTGGCCTTACCCTTCTCCTGGTCGATTATTATATATTACCACTAATGTGAATAACTGGGAGCATACCATAGATAATCTAAGGGAACCAATGCACGGGGTTAACGTATTTAAAAAATATTTACTGGCTCATCTCTTCCTGCTTTACACAAAAAGAGCGCAACTCTTAATATACAACCACAGTACACCTGTTTCAACCACGTGGTCACGTACGCGCCTCGAGTTTCAACTAGCCGACTGCAACAACATCTCAGACGGGCAGCAAGCTATGACTGGTAAATAACTTACGTTGGAAACTTTTGATTGGATTACATGGACTCGCCCCTTAGTGACAGTACGGTTGTACCACTGTATTAGTTAGGGAACATTCAGTACTATGGCACGGCTTGCGTGCATGGCTTTTAGTAATTTAATTGCTGAGAAGAAGATAAAACTACTGAAATAAATAAAATAAATATTGTTTAATTCTTTAGCTGCGCAGAAGTGACTCTGGGTGTTGTAGTTTTTTCTGTTATATGACCAGTGTTCCCACACGAGGTGTGTGGTACATGCTTGGGATTCCAAGCCCTGGCTTGACTTTTGTGCTATGTAGCAATCGAGACTTCTAGGTTTAATTTTACTTTGTAGCTGAAGAAGGTTCTATCATCTACTGCCCCCATGCTGTCGCTCTTGATCCGACGGACTGTACTCCACAGTCGTCAGCGGTAGGTTACTCCTTACTCTTGAGTTGCTTTCTGCCTGTACAAAAAGTATGATACAGGGGTAAGAGACAGGGCAAGCATGATGGCATGATACCCTGCATCATGTGTAGGGGAGGAAGTGTTGATCACTATGCATTGGGGAGGTTGACATGACATGTATATTTGTACATTCACTATAGCCTCTGTAGATAACAAACAGCATGTTTTGGAGGAGGCGTGCTGTCTAGTAAACATAAAGTAAAAAGATGAAATGCATAATGCTGCAACCCTGTTCCTTCATTTTTCATCCTGGAGCTTATTGAGTACATAGTACAGTACTGTTTTGTACCAGCTTTGTCAATGCCACCTCCAGGAAAACCCTTCCAAGACTTTGACTTTAACTTTACTGCAGGCAACATTGTGTAGCTTGATGCAGGTTTCGTATTTCTTAGTTTTGATTAAACCTGGGATAATGCTGTCGTGCCTTGAAATACATGAACGTGTAGATCGTGTTCTTTGCAGTTAAAAACAAACATTGTTTCAAAAGTGAAACCCACACTTAAAAGTGTGATTTTATGTGTGTGTGTGTGTGTGTAGGGGGGGGATGAGTACTGTAACACTGCGGTTGATCATTCTCTTTGCATCAACAGTCAAATTATTATAGCATTACAGTGTGCTTTCTATCATTTACATTTTAAATGCTGACATTCATTTGTTGCACAATAGAAGGTAAACTGGATCCAGGTTTTATGTTGGTGTAACACAGCAGGTGAGTGCTTCCACTGCTGAAAATCAGGCGGTGTTATGCCACTATACCACTCAATTAAGATATGATGAAAGGAAAAGTATAGTGACTGCCATAGAGCAAATTACAAGCACAGCATTTTTAGTCAGTGGCGCTCCATAATTTGTTTGTTAGATTTCTGCAATTAGATGGTAAAACGTTGGTATACTTTATTCAAATAAGTAAATCTGATCTTTCATTTGGGTTGTAGTGATTCTAATAAAAACTTATCTTCAATTTTTGTTGTTCTTTCAGGAACCTGAGTGGGAATCTATGTTGTTTAATGTGCAGGTGTAATGCCTTTTAGGAATACTGCTTATCTGAGTATTTAAGCGTAGTACCTATAAAACCTTTAAGGATTACTGTTTAAGTTAATATAGTTTTTCTGGCAGTTGGTGCAGAGGTTAAGATTATGAGCTGTAGTTTATGTGGTACAGGGTTTGATTCTGTCAGCCTTCATTTGCCTAATGTGTGACTCTGAGGAGGTCACGCATCCAATGCATTGCTCCTGGGTCGCCAATAAAAAGGTTAACAAACAGGATTACCGTTTAACCCAATTCAAGTGCAACTTGGAACAGGAAATTCATCCCTGGCTTGGCACTTGTGTCTCTAATGGACACAGGCAATGTGTGAATGGTTCATCTTCCAGGCCCTGCTTGTAAATGTTTTATGTCCCAAGCCCCTGCTTACACTTATCAATGGTATCCAAACCTGTCAGAGATTTGGGATGCATGGCTAGGCATAAAAAAGGCCCTTGTGGTCATTAGCCTAGTAAACACCTATGAAACACGTATGACATTAGATCTCCAGGGTTCTTATTGCACACTGCACCAAAAAGGATGCTATTAAGAAACTGAATTTACACATACTGGAGTAGACTTTCGACATGAGAGAATTACTACTTCTCTATCTTGTAGGCCTATTTCCCAATGTATTAGAAAAAACTAGAGCTGTTTGTTGACATCAAACTTGTTTTATTTCTCTTCTTACAAGGAATGTTTTTCATTTGCCCCACCAGCTCTTGACATTTTCTACTGCTTAAAATAGTTCTTTCTGTAAGCTCAGGGGCGTAACCATGATTTGGACTGTACACCATCTTTCAGAATGTATTCCCATCCCATGCTACAGGCATAATAGCACCAAACTCAGTGCATATTACTGGACAGCATACCTTTTCAGTACTGCAAAAGAATTCAGTAAAACAATCAGTCTGATAACTAAATAATTAAAAAAACATATAGCCATACGCAATTTAAAGCATGAATTCCTTCATATTTCATTGTACAGCTCTTACTGGGGTGTGTACCCAGGCACAGCACACTGAATGTGAGCCCCAGGGCAGACCCTTGATTCATTGGAGGAGTGTATGGGGATTGTACAGAGACCCTTGACTCATTGGAGGAGTGTATGGGGATTGTACAGAATGAGCTAGAAACTGTTGTTTTATTTAGGGAAGCCCGGTCTTCCTGCTCAGCTTGCTGCCACCATGATCCACGTCTTTGCTGAGGGAAACAGTGTAGAAAATTATGAATTATGGCTGGATAGTCACGTGAGTGAAGCTGTAGTTTGTTTCAGATTCTGCAAGCTGCCTTCCTGAAATCTGCCCAGTGTTGGTGACTAGGGTTTCAGGTAACACATGACTGGTAATAGTAGGTGTCATCGGGGTCAGACAATGACTGACTATGAATACCCAAGTCTTATAATTTGTGCATATTCAACAAATTGGTTTAGGTCTGTTGTGTAGATCAGTGAAGGGTAGTGGCATTTCCTATCTTCTAAATTCATGCTGAGCACCTTGGGATTACTCCCTTTAAATTATTACGGAGTCCTGGCAATTGCACAAGCTTTTGGCTTGTTACTGGAAATTGACCACCCCCTGGAGCTCCTCAGTAACAGAGTGGCACTGTGTTTAGTTTTGTTGTCTGACAGTGCTTGCTTTTCCAGTTTGCATTCTAGCTGGACTACTTTCTGTGTGGGTTACATGTGAGTATTTTGTTCATGTGAGTTTTATTGTATGCATCAATTTCCTCCTACATTACAAATGTACACTGTAAGTATCCTGCAAACTGCTGCCTTATTTTTTCTTCCTTGCTCCCTCAGTGTGTGGAGGTAAGCCCTTCCTCCTCTATGACCTTCATCAGGATAAAGCCAAGTGTCAGAGAATGAATGAACAATGTTTCTCATACAGGATATAATTAATTTTGTGTCTCTGACAGGTCATCCTTCATGGGCAATTAAAACTGCTCTGTCTCAGCCCAGTACTGTATCATGACATCATGTAACTTATAGTAGGCAAGCCGACTCATTTTGCACATTTACATTATTTATTTTTTATTTTCCATTGCTTAAGAACACATGTTCTCTGCTCACAGATGCCCCTGGAGGTAAATTAAATAAATAGCAGTCACAGAGATATTTCTCATGACAATGCTCACAGTATGTTTGTATTTTCTATGAATTCACCATTTGCTTTTTCTCCAAGTTTCATTCAAAAGGCTGAAAAGAGAGTGACAGAAGAGTCTACTTTCAGCAGTCTTACAAGGGACATGAGTGACCTTTGTGCATACCTGAACAATCACATGCAGAAGTGTGCCCGGTGCTTGCCCACTCAGCATTTTTGCGATCCATTTCCTGTTCAGAATGCCACACTGTAATGTAGTTGTTAAACTTCTCATATGCCCAAGGGAGCAGCAATACCTATTTTGATTTGAGTGCAAGTCTGCTCTAGATTGGTTATAACCCTTGAGGCATAAGCTGAAGGAAATCAGCTTACCCCTTACTTTTAGAGCAGTACTATTCCACATCTGCATGAGGATGTTTCTGCAGGAGTTTTCAAATCATTATCTAGTCAGACTGGTGTAATAACTTCATCTATATTTCAGTTAATGCTGTTCTGAGCCCCAATGATCCTTATTGGATAGTAGGTCTCTCACTGGTTTGTTTTACTCACCTAGGTTGGAGGTTAACTTCCATAGCTGACTGATTACAGAAATTCTCCTCTCATGTTGATTGGCTGTTTCATCTCAGACACACCTTTAGCTTTATCTGGATCTGGCTTCATTTTTTTTCCAGCTGGCAAAATAGACCTCAGCATTTTAATTTGCACTTTTTTCAAAGATTCTCACTTATGATTATTAAAGGCAATTCATATGCATTGAGTTCCCTACAGCAAGGAGTGATCAAGCATCGTACTTGTCTGTCTTCATAAGGGAATCATCCAGAAGACAGACAATGTTTTCCTGCCCATCAGTCACCTCTGTCCCATCATCTTGCTTTGAAAATACTCATGAGCAGAGGCTAAATCTTAATTTCTTGGTTACTTATTTCAGTTTGTCTTTTCTCAGTGCAGCTGTTTTTTTTCTTCTCCATGATTAAATAGTAATCTTTCTTACTTTAACCACACCACATCCATCGTCAAAGGCCAGCTTCGAGAGAAAAATTGCACAGGACACTAAAGATAATCACAAGGCTTTCTTTAGTTATGTTAGGAACCTGGGTGGGAATTCCCAGATATGCTCAGAATTAGTCCAAAATGACAAAAAATACACTGATCCCTCAGACATTGCCAACATCCTAGCTGACAGGTTCAGCGCAAACTTCTCCCCCCCCTCCCCACCAAAAGGGCAAATATCTATCCCAGCAGAGTGCTGCCCCCCTGACATCTCAGATGCTCAGGTGAGAGCTGCCCTCTCCAAAGCAAAAAACACAGCATCAATGGGACCAGACGGTGTCCCAGGCTGCGTCCTACATGAACTCCAAGAAGAGCTAAACCCAAACATAAAACTACTGTTCAATCTCAGCCTTACTACAGGATATGTACCCAAAGAGTGGCGTACAGCAACAGTGGTCCCTCTCCACAAAGGTGGTGCCTCAACGGACCCTGGAAACTACCGCCCCATAAGCCTGACTAGCTTGGTCTGCAAAGCTATGGAAAGGATCATCATGGACCTCATAAATAAAGATATTGGGGACCTAAAGACACTGGATCCTACCCAGTTTGGCTTTGTTAAGGGCAGATCCTGCCTCTTAAACCTGGTTGACTTCTTTGAAACAGTCACCAAGGCCATTGACGAAGGGAAGGTGTTCCACACAGCCTATCTGGACCTCGCAAAAGCCTTCGATACAATACCCCACTCAGGCATTATAGATAAGCTCACCAGCTTAAATATAAACCCCTATGTCACTAGATGGGTTGCAAACTGGCTCAAGGACAGAACCCACATGGTTAGAATTGCTGGAGCCATGTCAGACTCCAAACCAGTTACAAGTGGCGTCCCACAAGGCTCAGTCCTGGGACCTCTCTTGTTTGGTATATATTTTTCGGAGGTACAGGCCAACACGGAAGGACTGTGGCTGACCAAGTTTGCAGATGACTGCAAACTGGGCACCATAATCGACTCTCCAGCCGACACAAGCATCCTCCAAAAGGGCCTCATAGAAACAGACAACTGGTGCCAGAGCCATGGTCTCAAGCTAAATGCCAAAAAGTGTATAGTCATCCCCTTTGGCAAAAACAAAGTGCCCACAAATTACCACATAGGTGGTAATCCATTAAGTACAGAAGAAGTCATTAGGGACCTGGGGACCCAAGTTGATAGCAATCTCTCATTTGACAACCACGTGGCCAAAGTGGTTAGAAAAACATTTTATATAGCCCACCTAATCATGAAGGGATTCACATCTAGATTAGGAGAGGTCATCGTGCCTCTTTACTCATCCCTCATCAGGCCCATAATCGAGTACAATGCCCCTTTGGGATGTACCTTACCAAACACCTGCAGCAACTGGAAAGACCCCAAAAGTACCTCACCAAGAGGATCAAAGGGCTCAAACAGATGCCATATGCTACCCGGTTAAAGAAACTCCAGCTCTACTCAGTGGCATACCGCCTGCTCAGAGGTGACCTGTGCCTGACGATAAGGCCATGTCAAACCCGAATTAAGGGACATGCTGCACCTCAAAAAATCCAAATCCCATCGAGCTACACGCTCGAGAGACTTGAACCTCAGCACTGAAATAAATAGGACATGCTGGAGGGACAGATTCATAACCCAGAGGCTCCCTTCACTATGGAATAAAATCCCAGTCCAGGTTAGGCAGAGTCCCTCATTGACTCTCTTCAAGAGGAATCTTGATGAGTGGATGGGAGATCATAGGTTTACCCCGGGTATCACTTCTGTGTCACTGTTAGACAGAGGCACAGTATACTAACCTCGAAAAAGGGCATAGCAAAATTAATTTAAAATGGGTGGCGAAAGCCAAACATACTCTGGCTAGGCTTATAAATGCCCTAGGGCAGATAGCCTAGTATGAACCTATGAACCTATGAACCCCCAGTTGCTTTAACCCTTAGCCTGCTAGATAGTTTTGTCATTTGGCTGTGTAGCACTTGTTGTGTTGCCTCTGGTTTTCCACTTGTTTGTTTAATTTTCCCTGGTTGTGGGTGATCAAAAAGGCTAAGTGGTCTAATCAACTTACCATTTATTTATTTATTTATGTTGAACAGATGTCTCCCAAAGTGTGCAGTAAATGTCATTTGCTTTGCACTGGGGGAGTATGCCAAAATCGTATTTTGGAATATAACTTTGTGAATGTCTGAGCACAAGCTGATATACCATTATGCCACTAAATGCAGAATATATTTTTCCTTGAATATTATTAATCATTATTAAATCCATAAAAATGCAAACTGAGTCAGTTTTCAGGGACTACAACCATTCCAGAACACCAGTCCACAGTAGGGTTGCCACCTTTTCAAATGCCCAAAGTGGGACATTTTGTGTAGAAATGTGAGATTTTGCAGTACAAAACATATCCATGGCCAGTGCAAAGGACATAACTTCAATTTTTTGCTAAAATGAAAGATTATTTTTATAGCATTTGAGTTGTTTATGCTATGCCATATAGTATTTATGTGTTCCAGATACAAATAACTGTGTTATGCAACTATTAAAGAAAACGTAAGAAATATATTTTGTCTTAAATCTCAGGACATTTGCCATTTTTAGTTTTTTTTCACAGGACACAACTGCTCAAAGTGGGACTGTCCCTCGCATAGAGGGACAGGTGGTAACCCTAGTCCACAGAATATTTTATTTTGCTTAGCACTCCAGTATTCAGACATTTGTAATCTATGTTTCATCTTTGCCTTCAACTGTGGAGGAACTCTGTAGTTTAAGTGAGAAGTGTATTACTTCTGGCTTGAATGTAGTGGTGTATGGATGTTGTACCCTAAGACATCACAATTTTGGATGTTTTTGTTGGACTTGTAGCTTTAATGAAAGGTGCAGACTGCTTTTTTCTGGTTTGCCTAGCAGTACTGTGTGCTGATTTTTTACTATACAGATGGTTTGTAGAGGACTTCTCACCTTATCATAGAGTTTCTGTGGCTATGACAATCATTGTTGTCAAAGTACCACTTAGTTTCAGCACCTGCTTGCTTAATTCAACTAGGTATTCTGTGCTGCAATCTTACTTTATTTCTTTAGGTATTATAGTAAAATCTGCTTCAGAATTAGTTTTGAAATGCACTCTCATTCTCCCAACTCTATGAAAAAAATGTTAGCCTTTTTATGACATCATGCACAGTTTTTGCTGACTAACGCTTGTTGCCAAAATTACAAATTGTGATGTGACATGACGTATGTTTGACTGGGTCTTACCACTTAGCATACAAAAGTAACCTGACACACTTGATGTCTGCCTGTTTGCTTTATCTGCATTCCCACAGTTGCATTTCTGCACTCTTTATACTGACCTGCATTTGAGCTTTGTTTGTGGGTACTGTTGGCTGTCCACTGCATCACAGAACATGTCTTTGCTAAACCATAAATGTCAGTTTGCTGTTACATGAGCCTCTTGGATTGCATCACCACATTTGGGCCTTTCTTAAGTGTTGTCTGCCTGTCCAGCTGTGATCTCACAGCACTGTGTCCCTCAGGGTGAAAACTAGCCCGAATTATCGGGTTATCCTGCAATACCCTGTACTTACAGAGCTCAAAGGAGTGCACACAGTGTAATAAATTAATTTACAGTTTCAGTCATATGTTGCAGTCTCTGGTCCAACCTCATCTCCCTTAAGCCACATTTTTATTTGGCACAAAAATTAATCTAAGCCACATTCACAGCTGAATTTTGTTTCCTTATGTTCTTAACTAAGATCAGGCCTAATGACACACCTTTGCCATCTTTCCTTATACCGTAAACCACAGTATGTTTCCTAGTTCTCCTCAGAAGAAGCACTGAGGTTGTTTATAGGATGAAACAGTTCAAATATGTTGATCCACTGTTTTTTACTTATGGGATCCGCATACCTCAGTGTCCCTGCTAAGCAGTTAATCTGCTTTGTCATCTCAGAAAATATTTTTGCTCTTTCTTCAGTTTTTGTACTACTAACATCATATAGTGTTTGGTCTGCTTTAAAAATTGGTCCCACTAATGAAATACTTTCATCAAAGCCCTATTACTGGATAAACATGATCAACAAACCATAATGCTGTGCCAGAGATGGTCTGCACCTGTCGCCCCTGGGATTCAGGTTACTGGCTAAAGCTCTTGCCACCCCATATAGTGCCTTTTTTTAGGCAAGGTTCAGAGGACAAAACCACCACCATAACAGATATAAGCATGCAAAATCTGAAGGTAATGCTACTTAATGTTAGAAGTCTAAACCTCAAAATGTACTCTCTCGAGGCACTCCTAAAAGTGGAGAACATCGATATATGTGCAGTAACCGAGACCTGGTTCAAGGCTGCAAAGAGCACCGCTGCAATACCAGGCTACAACGCTTACCACACTTTTCGGCCACCAAACCAAGACCGAAACACTAAAGCTGGAGGAGTGTCCATATTCATCAAGGATATTCACACCTCCAGGCTAGTTGCCCAACACAATGCATCTGAAATTCTCCAGGTGCAACTAACACTAGGTAAGACTGCAATCCAAATTGTAGCTTGCTACAGATCCCCCGCCATGCCCCAAGATTCTCACTACACCTTTCTAAACATACTGGAAAATATTAAGATACAACCAAACACCCTAATACTGGGTGATTTCAACTACCCTGCCATTAACTGGGAAAACTACTCGGGTACCAACACCTTTTCCCAACGGTTCTTGGAATTCATAAATTCCAATGCCCTGGATCAACTAATCCATTGTCCCACCAAGGGCTCCAATATCCTATACCTGGTCATTACCAAAATGAGAGAATGATGCTCCACACCAGTGGTCACCCCCTCATTGGTCAGGTCTGACCATAAGCTAATCACCCTTGACATCCACATCCCACCCCCACGCCGCAGTAAGGAAACCTCTGTAAAAAAACTTCTCCAAAGCCAACTTCATGCTACTTAAGTCAGAAGTGACAGACTTCATGACACCCGTGCAGACGGGATCTGAAAGTTCGACTGCTGAATCCTACACTAAGGCACTGTATGAGCACATCCACTCGTGCATGAATCGTGCCATCCCAAATAGAACCAAGACGCTCTCCTCCAAAAAATGGAAGCCAATCTGGTGGTCCCCTGCCATAACTATACAACAGAAAGAAGAAACTGTTGCAGAAAAGAGATAAATCCCAGGATACAAAAAACTCCCTTACCAGCCTCAGTAAGAAGCTGAGATCCCTCATAAAATCCTCCAAAGCTAGTTACGAAAATAAAATTGCCAAAGACAGCCACAAGGCATTTTATAGTTATGTCAAGAATCTAAATGGCAATGCTCAGATTTGCTGTGAGCTACAACAGAATGGCATTAAATATACTGATCCCAAGGATATTGCCAGTATCCTGGCGGATCGATTTAGTGCCAACTTCATCCACCTCTCGCCCCCTAAAGGGCCCATCTCAATACCAAAAGATTGCCAAATTCCGGTAATCATGGCCACACAGGTAGAAACTGCACTCTCCAAACCTAAGAATACAACATCCATGGGACCAGATGACATCCCGGGCTGTATACTACATGAACTAGAAAATTAACTGGCACCTCACCTAAGTGTCATGTTTAATCATAGCCTCACCTCAGGCTTCATGCCCACTGAGTGATGCACAGCTACAGTTATCCTACTCCACAAGGGGGGGATCCACCTTGGATCCCGGGAACTACCATCCCATCAGTCTGACGAGCCTGATCTGCAAGGGCATGGAATGCATTATCATGGAACTTATAAACAAAGACATTGGCAACCTTTAGACACTGGACCCTACCCAGTTTGGATTCGTGAAGGGCCGATCTTGTCTTCTGAACCTGATTGACTTCTTCAAATCAGTCTCCAGAGCTGTGGACAAGGCTAAGGCGGTCCACACAGCCTGTCTGGACCTCGCCAAGGCCTTCAACACCATCCCCCACTCTGGAATCATAGATAAACTTACTAAGCTGGGCATAAATCCCTACATCACTCGATGGGTTGCCAACTGGCTTACTGACAGAACCCAGACTGTAAAAGTAGCTAACTGCAAATCCAGATCCAGACAAGTGACAAGTGGAGTACCTCAGGGTTCAGTCCTGGGACCGCTCTTGTTTGGCATCTACTTCTCTGAAGTACAGGCCAACACTAAGGGACTCTGGCTAACAAAGTTCGCAGATGACTGCAAACTGGGAGCCATTATTGAATCCCCAAATGATGTGGATATTTTACAAAAGGGCCTTACAGAAACAGATGCATGGTGCCAGAGCCATGGGCTCAAGCTTAATGCCAAGAAATGTATAGATATCCCCTTTGGGAAAAACCATGTACCCATGAATTACCATATAGGTGGCAGTACACTAAACACCGAAAGTGTGATAAGAGACTTAGGGACACAGGTGGACAGTGGTCTCACCTTCGATAACCACATCGTGACAACAGTCAGGAAATCCTTCTATGTGGCACACCTCATCAGTAAGGGCTTTTCATCCAGAAAAAGGAGGTCATTGTCCCATTGTGCTCATCCCTCATTAGACTCATTATAGAGTTCAATGCCCCATTTGGTTTGTACCTCACAAGACATCTGCAACAGCTGGAAAGGCCGCAGAAATACCTCACTAAAAGAATCACAGGCCTAAAGCAGATGCCCTATACTGACCATCTAAAAAAAAACTCCAGCTATACTCTGTGGCATATCATCTACTCAGAGGCGATCTCTGTCTAACATACAAGGCCATGTCAAACCCTGAGCTGTTGGACATGCTCCACTTAAAGAAATCCCAATCCCTCAGAGCCACACGCTCCAGGGATCTAAACCTTGTCATCACAATGAACAAAACCTGCTTGAGGGATAGGTTCCTGACCCAGAGACTCCCCATACTCTGGAATAGACTGCCCATACATGTCAAGCAGAGCCCTTCCTTGGCCCCCTTCAAAAGGAACTTTGACGATTGGATGGGAGATAAGAAATTCACCCCGGGGATCACATCAGTCGCCCTGCTAGACGGGACCAGGGAAGTAAATATTGTGGGAAGAAATATCCAGGGAATTGTTATGGCTAGGCTTGTATAGGCCCTAGGGCCGATAGCCTAGTACTAACCTATGAACAGAAGAAATTTGTGCAGTATCTACATGCCCACTTATATACACACACTTAGGTTCATAGGTGTGTACTAGGCTAATGGCCCTGGAGCCTTTACAAGCCTAGCCCATAGGATTACCCTGGCATCGTGCCACCCGACCTTAGTTCCCAGTGCCTCTGTCGAGTAGAGTCACTGGCGTGATCCCAGGGGTGAATTTTCTATTTCCCATCCACTCATCAAGATTTCTGTTGAAGAGGGCCAGTGAAGTGCTCCACTTGTTATGTATGGGAAGTCTGTTCCATAGCATGGGCAGCCTCTGGGTTATGAACCTGTCCCTCCAGCTTGTTCTGTTGATTGTGATAATAAGGTTGAGGTCTCTGGAGTGTGTAGTGCAGAGGGATTGGGATTTCTTTAGATGTAGCATTTCTAACAGAGTTGGGTTAGACATGGCTTTGTAAGTCAAGCAGAGATCACTCTAAGTAGGCGATATGAGACAGAGAATAGGTGGAGTTTTTTGAGTCTGTCCATATAGGACAAGTGTTTAAGGCTTAGGATCCTCTTTGTGAGGTACTTTTGTGGCCCCTCCAGTTGTTGCAGGTGTCTAGTGAGGTACATACCAAATGGGGCATTGTACTCGACTGGCCTAATGAGGGAAGAGTAGATGGAGACAATGATCTCTTTCTTCCTTGATGCAAAACCCTTAGTAATGAGATGTGCCACATAGAAGGACTTTCTGACCACAATGGCAATGTGGTGGTCAAAAGAGTGCTTGCTGTCAACTTGTGTTCAGAGCACTACCATTGATGTGGTAATTCATGGGAACCGGCTTTTTCCCAAAGGGGATGACAACACATTATTTGGCATTGAGCTTAAGGCCATGGTTCTGACATCAGTTGTTGGTCTCAGTGAGGGCTTTTTGTAGGATGTCAGCATCACTTGGGGAGGTAATTATGGCACCCAACTTGGAATCATCTGCGAACTTTGTCAGCCAGAGTCCCTTTGTGTTGGCCTGGACTTCAGAGAAGTAGATACCAAACAGGAGAGGACCCAGGACCGAACCCTGTGGGACTCCACTCATGACTGGTCGGCAGTCTGACTTGGGGTCAGCTACTTTCATACTGTGGGTTCCATCTGTGAGCCAGTTTGCAACCCACCTAGTGATATAGGGGTTGATGCCTAGCTTAGTGAGTTTTTCTATTATTCCTGAGTGGGGAATTGTATCAAAGGCCTTGGCCAGATCAAGGTAGGCTGTGTGAACTACCTTCATCCCTCCATTCATGCCTTCATCCACAGCTCTGGTGACTGACTCAAAGAAGTCGACCAGGTTGAGCAGGCATGATCTACCCTTCACAAAAACCAAACTGTGTGGGATCCAGAGTTTGGAGATTCCCTATATCCTTGTTTATTATGTCTGTAATGATGCATTCCATAGCTTTGCATGTCAGACTCGTCAGGCTAATGGGGCGATAGTTCTCAGGGTCTGTAGTCACTCCTCCTTTGTGGAGAGGGATGACTGTAGCAGTGCGCCATTCGGTAGGGACAAAGCCTGAGGTGAGGCTGTGATTGAACAGGGCACATAGGTGAGGTGCCAGTTCACTCTGTAGTTCATATAGAACACAGCCAGGGATATTGTTAGGTCCCATAGAAGCTGTATTCTTGACCTTGGACAGTGTTGTTTTAACCTGTGCAGCAGTAATACTGGGTGCCTGGCAATCTGCTGGTATTGTGATTGGTCCTTTGGTGGGGGAGAGAGGGGTAAAGTTGGCACTGAATCTGTCGGCCAGTATATTGGCAATATCTGTTGGCGCGATATAGGCGGTGCCATTGTGCAATAGCTCCGAGCAAATCTGGGTATTGCCATGGAGATTCTTTACATAACTGTAGAAGGCCTTGTGGTTGTCTTTACTATCTGCTGCAGTTCTGATTTCATAGCTAGCTTTAGAGGATTTGATGAGGGATCTCAACTTTTTGTTGAGGCTGATAAGGGAGTTTTTCCAGTCTTGGGACTTTACCTTATTCTGCATCAGTTTCCTCCTTCTGTTGTAGAGTTTGTTTATGGCAGGGGACCACCAGATTTTTTGGAGGAAAGCATCTTGGTTCTATTGGGTATGGCGAGATCCATGCATTTGTGTATGTGTTTGTACAGGGCATTAGTGTATGATTCGGCAATCATGCAGCTGTTCTCCAATTGCATGGGTGCCATGAAGTTAACCACCTCTGTTTTTAGGATCCCAAAGTTAGCTTTGGAGAAGTTTTTCATGGTGGTTACCTTTGCGGGGGTGGGAGAGATGTGGATTTCCAAGGTGATTAGTTTGTGGTCGGATCTAACCAGGGAGGAGTTGACTATTGGTATAGAGCAACGGTTGCCCATGTTAGTAATGACCAGGTCAAGGATGTTGCTACCTCTAGTGGGGGTAAGAGCAAGCTTGTCCAGAGCACTGGAATTAATGAATTCCAGGAAATGTGGGGCAAGTGAATTGGTACATGAGTAGTTTTCCCAGTTAATGGAGGGGTAGTTGAAGTTGCCCAGTATGAGAGTGTTAGGTTGGACCCTGATATGCTCCAGGGTGCTTAGGAACGTGTGTGTGAGCCTTGGGACATGGTTGGGGACCTATAGCAGGCTACCCACTGTCTTACCCACTGTTAGCTGCACCTGAAGTATCTCTGATGCGTTATGTTTGGCTACCAGTCTGGAGGTGTGTGCATCCTTTATGAATATGGAAACACCATCACCTTTGGTGCTTTGGTCCAAGTTCTGGGGCCGAAAGGTGTGGAATGAGTTATAGTGTAGGGGTGCTTTCTGATGGCTTGAACCAGGTCTCTGTTACAGCACAAATGTCGATGCTCTCCATTTTAAGGAGTGCTTTGAGCGAGTGTATTTTGAGATTTAGACTTCTAGCACTGAGCAGCAGGACTCTCAGATTGCATTTGTTTGTAGCTGTTACGATGATAATTTGGTCTTTGGAACACTGCCTAAAAAGGCACTGTAGGGGTGGCAACAGCCTTGGCCAGTATCCGGAAGCCCAGGGGTGACAGATGCAGGCCATCTCTGGCAAAGCATCGAGGTCTGTCAGTCATCTCATTCCAGGCAGACAGATACTGGATCCCCTTAGAATGACCCCAAAAACTTAGCCAATTGTTGAAATCAGTCATTTTCTGCTTGTACTGTGGTATCTTTGTGGATGATGGTAGGAGGCTGCTTAGGGCTAGGGTCATACTGCTTTTGTGACAACCCTGTCCTGTCTTAAATACTTCTTGCTAGTTTAATGCAAGACAGAAAATACCCACTTTTAGGTGCCTCATGTTTAGATTATTTTATACTATGCATTGTGTATTTAACTTTATTATACCATAAAGTGAAGTGTTTGGCACTCCATATATCTAATTGTTAATTTTCACATTATCCTCATGCATTTTGCCTCATGGTGAGACTGACTGTAGAGGTCATAAAAATGTAATTCCTTACAAGAAAGCTGACTTAGTGTCCATGGAATGTAATTTCTACCATTTTTAGAAACATTTCTCAGAGGTGGTTTAAGTGCCTCTGAGGACAGAGGAAGCTCTGAAATAGGTTCATAGGTTCAATAGGTTAGTTGCCCTAGTGGCCATTTTAAGCCTAGACAATTTCCTTATTTTTGTGCTGGAATTAACCTACTCCATTTGGTAAGAGACTGGCTTTACCCATCCCATGGTCGATAATTATACATTACCTCTAATGAGAATAATTGGCAACATACCATAAATAATATGAAGGACCCATGCATGGGATAAAGCATTTAGAAGCTGTCTCTGTCAGTTAAAAGTACAGGGGTCAGTCCTGGGGTATATTTTCTGTTTCTCATCCATAGATCCAAGTTGTGCTTGAATATGGACAGGGTTGAACTTTGTTTAATGTGGGTGGGGAAGTCTGTTCCAGAGCAGCCCTACCCTCTGAGAGATATACCTGTCCCTCCAAACCGTTCTGTTGATGTTGCAGAAGAGGTTTAGATCCCTAAACTGAGTAGTTCTAATGTCACTGGACTTGCTAATTTGCAGTAAATCCATCAGTATTGGGACAGAGAATTTCTTGTTTGCCAAACACAAGTCACCTGTTAACAGTCTGTAGGATACCAAGCATAGTGACAGGGCTTTGAGTCGGTGCACGCAGGACATGTTGTTTAGGCCTCGTATACTTTTAGTAAAGAATCTCTCTGAGTGTTCCAGTTGTTGCATGCCAAAGGGGCATTGTGTTCAATGACTGGATAAGTAAATGACTGGTTCCTTGAAATATACCACTAGATGACCTTTCAGTGGAGCATTTTCTGGTGTTCTTTTAAAGTGTATGCCCATGACATGGAAACAGTTTTTACTCTTAACTTTTTCTGATTGCGTAGTCCATTTTATTTGCATCTTGAAAAGACTCGTCATCCACATAATTGTGTCTTCCCCAGAACCTGAGTTTTCTTGCTCACCATTCGCTGATTCAATACACATTTTCATTTTAGAGATTTTTTTGGCCTTTAACAGTCAGCCAGTGCTAGCCGTTTCCACTGTTTCAGGCTAACACCATTCTTGTAGTTTCATTATTTTCCTTCTGACTTTCCTGCATGCCCATCTGTTTCAGTTTTCTGGGAGATACCATGTTCTCTGACATTTTTGATGGCCTACCCTACTCTCTGACAAAACGTGACTTTATGTAGAAGGATGATACTCATTTACTGTTTCAGCAGTACATTCTGTTAGTCTTAGTCTTTGCTTCACTGTGTCCATTACATGACCTTTGGTTACAAAGTCTGTATCTGGGCTCTCTTGGATGTCCATCATGGGACATTTCCATTCAGATAAATTATTACTTGTATACTTGCATTCTAGACTCTGAGTCACAGATGTTGTACGTGTCTCGCAAATATCACAGTGCCATCATATTGACTGACGATTCTGGGACTCTGATTCTGAGCAGTCACTTCATTTTGTTTATGGCTATTTTTATCTGTAAGATATAAAACCTTTCTTAAGGCTTTCTGAATACTGTCTGAGCATTCTACTTGTAAATGCTAAGCTTGCAGCATGTAATGCAGATATATCCTCTCCTTTCCTAATATCGTCTCAGTACCCTTGGGTGGAAGTGGTTTATTTGTTTAAACTTGGAATATTTTGATTGTTTCTATATACCAGCTGATATGAACTGTAACCATGTACATTTTGAATGGAGCTCTGCCATAAAGCCCAGTCTAGGATGATTTCCCAGTTCCACTAGCTGTTTTGTTTTACTCTGATGCAATTTCAATGAGAGAGTTCAGTAATCCATAAGCTGCATGTAGCTGTTTTCTTAGTTTAATTGAAATTCTTAGTCATGTATCTTCTGTTCATTGTTGGATTTTCATCCGTTGTCAGTGTTAGCCTTTGGGTGATGCATCTTGGGGGGGGGGCAGTCTCCATCATAAGTTGAACCTGATTTCAATCCCCAAAGAAGGTGTTCTTGGAGGCTGTATGAAACTCTGACTGACAAGTTAGTAGTATGTTATTAATAAGATGATGTGGAAGATAGCATGCTTTTAGTTAGCAGTTTTCCATAGTAAGTTACTAGCCAGGCCAGGGAATTCTCGAATGCTGTTTTCATGTTGGAATGCAAGACTTCACATTAGAATGTTGCATTTTATATCAGAAACTTGTGGGATCAGGAAGAGTTATCATCCATAAAAGCCTTTTCATCTGATTTGGTCTGTGATTAAGGAAATTCCATACTGGATTGTGGTTTTCCAGAAGAATATTGGCAGGTCATGCAGACATTATCTTCCTTCAGAAATGTTAGCAATTGAACTGCACCAGTGACATAGAGAGATAAAGCCCTGTCTATGGCTTAGGTAACATTAGTTTGAGTAATGGCTAGGGAAGCTTAACAGTGCACTGGGGAGGAGGGTGTTGTCTGTCCTGGATATGGTGGTGGTGGGGGGGCATTCTGTGAAGATCTTCTCTTAGATCTCTGGTGGAGGCCAGGGCTTGGAGAGGGTATAGCAGTGCTGGAGTGGGTGAGAAACTGAGTGGGTGTGTCACTGTCACTGGGTGGCACATCCTTGCTGTGTGCCCTCATGGCTCACACACTGCTTAACAGTTGAAGTGTAAGCATGATAGGTGGGGATTAGGCCAGTAAAAAATCCCTCACCAGCTGTAGTATGATAAACCTCTTTTGACCCATTCCATTCTGCAGTGTCACAGGTGCAGCTCCTTGAACCTGGCACGGAGGTAAGACGTGGGGTGGGGCTCCTGTGCACAGGTGCTGTCATGGTTAAAAGACTCATGGAGTCTGACAGGGCATGGGAACTGCAGAGCAAGGATTGTAGGGTGCAAGCACCGAGGCCTGAAATCAGCAGCTGTGGCATGAAGAAAGAAAAGTGTGGGGAAATGTTGACTTTGGCTGTGTCAGATTCAGGGTGAGGACCTTAAACAAAATCTTTCAGTGCAGACCCTGTGGATCTTGGAGCGGGTCAGGCTTCCCTTAAACTAGAAGGAGTTAGCTATGCTTCTGGAATTCAGAACTTTTCAGAAAGTCCTAAAAGGGTGCTTCTTCAAGTAGTGTCTGATATGTGAACAGGCAAGGGGCAGCTTATCTTACCAGCTGTGGTGTGCAGTGGCAGTAGTGTTATGGGATGAGATGCTGGATTTGGGATTAAGGATAGTGCCAGTTCACCTTCTAGATGACATGAATATATGGATGGATACCATCAGCAAATCCACGGTGGCTCACATTTAACATCTCATTCATAATAAATAATTTCATTTTTGTGACATAAGATTTTGTGTAGGCGGGATTGTTTGCTGCTGTTGAAAATTCCCAGTTGCTGAAGTTTTTGGAGAAAGTTTTAATATGTTTACTTGGTCATTGTCCGGTCACCTTCTGTGTGTATTTTCTCCATTCTATCTTATTCCAGTGATCTTGGCAGGGGACGAAAGAACTCATTTGATTCTAGCAGTGCTGAAGTGGTGGATACAACCTTTGTATTCACTGCTGTTGCAGTTTTACCAGCACTGTCTCTTGTTGCCCCTTGGACAGGTTATGTTAACGGGGAGGGGGGGTGCACACCCTACATTTCAGAGTCCACATGTGACTCCATGCTTTCTGAAGAAGAAGTGCCTTGTATGCATCTGTTGTTTGAAACAAGGGTTAACAGTTCAACAAAAAGCAAACCTTGTATTAGAAAGTCTTGTGTATCATATTAGAAGCTGATCTTTTGCTTTGTATTAGAGAGAACCTCTTTCCTTACATTGCAGTGAGAAATTTACAGCAAGCCTGAGCTTCATGCCAGGTTAGTTCGATCACTTTTAATAATTAGGTCTTGAACAGGTGGAGTTAGATCAGGTGGCTATACCAAACCAGAATTTGTCTTTATCTTTGAAGTTTCTATTATCAATTGAACCAGAATGCTTGCCTTAGTGATGTTATTTCTACTGTTAATTGTTGAGAGGTGTTTTGCAACTTAAACCTCCTAACAAAATGGTAGTTCCAGAGTGGGAGATTGTTTAAGAAATATTGGCAAAATTCCCTTAAATCCTCAAAGTCAGTTCTCCGCTTGGAAAGCTGCCTGTTTTGTTGGCTTTAATATCCGATAGCAGGGTATTTGTATTTGAAGCTATTAATGGGTTCCTAGCCTTTGTATTCACAAGGTTTCAGTAGCTCTTGCTGCTAATCTGTCCCTCACTCCTAATACTATGCTTGAGATTTCTTTGAACCAATGTATCTATATTCCCTTTTTTTAAACCATAACAAGAATTTTGGGGAGCAGCTCTTCTACAGTGCAGCTTTTGTAAGACAATTGAAGATCACCACTGATAGAACTAAAGCTATGGGAAGGTCAAAGCACCAGTGTATTTCTTTGTAGACTGTGGGTTTTAGTAGGGAAGCCGATTATTTCTAACTCACTTGCTAGAATTTTTGTGTGCTTTTTTCATGATGATGGTGAGGTCCTTGTGCATATGAGCTCATCCTACTGCTGGAGCTCCAGGTTTGGAAGCATTTTTCAGAGAGTAAGGTTATCTGTGAAGCAGGCACTGAGTACATATTATTACAAGTTAGATTGCCTGTCTAAGACCAAGAGCAGCTTTGTAAAGGTAGTTCTTCAGAGGTGTTAGGACTGTGTCTGGTTGTAGAGCTATGACTTGATGATCTTCCGATGTTTTAAGTCTTGGAGAGTCTGGAATGGCTGAATAGATGTAGTAAAGTTTGTGTGATCCACTCACCATAAGAGTACTGTACATCTCAGAATTAATTTCTAACTGTAAGATGCCCACCTGTTTTCCTCATCCGATATTTAAGTGTTATTTGCTCAGTTTGGAGTTTGGCTTAATGGTTAAGGTGTTTACCTTATAAACACAAGGTTCAAGGTTTGATTCTCACATGGGGTAATTGACTAGGCTGAAAAAGGCCCACAAGGGCAGTTAGCCTAGTACTAATCTACGAACCTAATAAAAGCAAAACATGCGATAGATGCAGAGCATGAAGCACAGATATTCACACATATATGCGGACCTGAGTGATTGGAGAACAAGAATCTCTGATCGAGACCATTTCTGAGTAGCCATCGGGAGGAAAAGTAGTGGCCGAGATGGACTTGCTTAGCAGTCTGCTGTACTGGTGTCAGTAGGTGTTTCTGACATTTTTGTTGGGTAGGTTTAAGTCAGAATCTATAAAGGGGCTGTCTATGCAGATAAGAGATAGCTAGTTCCTTGCCTTAGTCTTCATGTCAGCATGGCCATGTGACTCAGCTTTCTGGCCTTGTGGAAGAGGCCACATAGTCACTGCTGAGAAAGCTGGAACCAGACAGTGCCATCTGCTGTTGACATACCCATATGTTAGGTTTTGATGGCTTTTTGAGTGTGTAATATATCTGTACTTTCTCCATTTGATATGTTGTAGTTGCTTTTGAGTATTTAACTTTATTTTTGTACTAAGTTTGTTGACATTAGGTGTCCCCCCAAACACAATGTATTCTTTATTTTTTTTTCCTTTCCTTCTAGTGGGAGGACATGTTTTTGTGTGTGTGTGTGTGTGTGTGTGTGTGTGTGTGTGTGTGTGTATATATATATATATATATATATATATATATATATATATATATATATTTTTTTTTTTACAGCTTTTGGCCTGCAGATATGCAACTGCTTAAACTTGCACACATTACAACTTGCAGCTTTCCACTGTGCTGTCAACAGTCCACACTTGTGAGACCAAAGCCCAGGCCAGCTCCCCCTCCCCAACCATCATCTTGACTTGCCTTCTGGCCCCAGGCAGCTATCTTATTCTAGATTAGAGTGATAGGAGGTGCTGCAGATATTTAAGACCTGCATTTTAATCTTCAAAAACTCTTTCCTCGTATTGCAGTGAGAAATTTACAGCAAGCCTGAGCTTCATGTCAGGTTAGTTCGATCACTTTTAATAATTAAGGAGCAGGTTCAAACTGAGAGAGCTGTGTTAAATGCAAGTATTTGGTTAGTTCATTTCAAGTAGTGGTGTGAAACTTGTCACCTGCTGTTATGGGTTTTTGTAGAACATTAATAGTATAAGAAATCAGTTTCACTTTTCATGTGAGATTTTCTTCCTGTTCCCATGTATTTGCTGACAGACTGCTATATTTAACTTTACTACTAGAAAATCATTGTCTGTTAGGAAGTTAATTTTACCTCGGTGACCAGTTATATATGTAGTTAGATGTTCTCTAATTGAACATTGTGGCATGCAAATCTAAACTGTGTGGTGTTCTGGAGTTGTTTTGCTCCACAACCTGACCTGCAGGATCTTTTCACAGTGGTAGTAGCAGTGGTACTTGTTGTTGTTGTGTCTTTCGGCTTTTCCCGGTTAGGGGTCGCCACAGCGGAACTCCGGTCCGCTAATGATTGGCAGTTGATTTTTACGTACCGAGTTGCCAGCTCTGCCGCACAACCTTCAACGAAGGTACGCCCATTCACGCATGTCTCCACGCAGAAGACGCTCTAGCTGAGAATCGAACCGGACAGCGTCTAACTGTGAGGCGACAACGCTATCTCTTGATAATCCAAATTTAGCAGTTAATATCCTGGTCTTGGATGGTAGCGTCCGTTCATGCTTTTTGTCATTGTTTTGATATGATATCTTTCAAAATGCTTCTACTGTTATCTCTTGCCTTGTAGAGCCACAGCAGTCAACAGCTGATGCTTATTTTTTTCTGTTCATGTCTTGTGTTTTCCATTGAAATTTATGGGATCAAGGGTTCCACTCTTATAATTCTAAACGTTTCATCTCAAAATTGAAATGCCGTGCCTTCATTGCATTAATTCCTCGTGTATATGTATATTATATATGTGCTTACACGGGAAGTAACTTCTGCGGATTTTTACCACCCAAAATTAAAACAAGTTCTCCACCCTCCCATGTGGGTGCTTCATCCCTGCGTTAACATTCTCAGTCTAAGGTTTCTTCAGTTCTGAGAAGGAATGATCATTTAAAAAAAAGTCTTGCTTCTTTTGTATGTTATCTGAGTCAAGTAAAAAAACCTACACACCATGTAGCAAGAAAACCATAAGGAATTAACATGTTAAGCTGTAACAAATACGAAACATGTTTATTCAGCAGGTTTATAATAGAGTAAACTCAAGGACTTAATGCATATGTCAGTCTTGCACTTTGAAAAGTAATGTTTAATAGTTGTATTTTAACAGTGTTGCTCTATTCGTGTCCCTCCTAAGTGACTGAAACACTAGTACCCATCTCATTTCTAGGATTAGGGCATTATGTACTTCACAGTGGTTGCCCTTTGCATCTTCTTGATCTGTGTGATTATTTTTTTCTAGTCAAATTTCTTGATTGTACTTATTTAACAAATGATGCAGATGATCTAGCCTTGTTTTTTTCATATGAATTAGTTTGGTTTTGATCATGTTCAAAACTGGTTTGTTTATTTAAATTACCTTAGAATATTTGTAAAATGAAAGTAATATGTATACACGTGTGTGTGTGTTTGTGTGTGTATCTATATCTATCTATATATATATATATATATATATATCTATATGGGTCTACTGTATATATTTGAAAACCCACTTCTTTGAATGTAGACAGTGGACCCGCGGTTACACGAAAGTGCACTTTCGTGAACATCGGTTCACTGAACCGATAAAAAACAATAAAACATTTTTTGCAGGGGGGCAAGCCCCTCTGCACCCCCCTATATGTGGCTCTGTGCCCCCCACCCAAATATACTAACTCCGAGATCACACTGCAGTGGGGAAACGCGTAAATTCCCTTTCCCAACTGTAGTGTGTTTCGGCACCCGTGTTCCTTAACGGTTCTTTGAACTGTTCTTCACAGAAGTGCACTTTTGCTTAAGTGCACTTTCGTGAAACCGAGAATCCACTGTTCATTTTCGAACAAGTGGATTTTTGGCGTTTTTAAGTAGACCCATACATAATCCTCGGTGGTGCAGCGGTAGCATTGTTGCGTCACAGGAAGAGGTTCTTCCGTTCGATTCTTGGCTGGAGTGCGGGGAGTACCTTCTGTATGGAGTCTGCATGTCCTCCCCGCGGTTGGGTGGTCATTCAAAAGACGTGTAAATGGGCGTGCCTTCGTTGAAGGTTGAACGTCGAGCTGGCACCTCGGCGTTCATGAAAATCTACTGCCAGTCATTAGCAGACCAGAGTTCTGCTGTGGTGACCCCTAACCAGGAAAAGCCGAAAGACAAACAACATATATATAATATATATATGTATATATATATATATATATATATATATATATATATCTATATATATATATACATATATATATATAAATATATATATATATATATATATATATATATATATATGCTGTACCTTTTTTTGATGTGCTTTTCCATTGATGAGTACATAAAGCCAGTACAACCAATCAGACCTTACTGGCTTTTTCACTGTGAGATTGTGGAACATTGGGAATCGGGAAATATTCCCATTACCCTACTGTAGTGCAATCTTGAGTTGGTAAATATAATTAACAGGCAGTTTGGGGGCTTGTTCCCCCTGCAAAAAAAAAATGTGTTTTTTTTTTAATCTTTTGTGGCTTGATGGTTTTGGCTTTTGAGTATCAGGAGTGTATCATTTGCTGATTTGCATTTGTCAGGTTTGATGATAGGTTAGGCTCCCATACAGAATCCAGAGCTTATCTAAACAATCCTATTTTGATTTGTTATTTATTGATCTTTACTGTTAAAGAAAGAAGTGCGACTGCGAATGATTGTGAGTGCGGCGCAAAGGAATTATAGCTTTTGTCTGACTTTTAGAACCTGTACTGGCACCTCGGCGTTTCGTAAAAAATCTACTGCCAGTCATTGGCGGACCGATGTTCCGCTGTGGCGACCCCTTATCGGGAAAAAGCTGAAAGACAAACAGCAACAAGTGTCAGAACAACTTTACTGTACTTTAGTATTTAGTTGTATATTGCTTGTGTGATTTTTATCCTAGAATTTGATTTAAGTTCTCTTAGATTTTTGTTGTTACTTATTTTGATTATTCTTTTCTTTTATAACGCTTTATTCATTTGAAGCTGAATATGGATTCCTTTAATAAGTATGCATTAATGATTTGCTAAAGCACACATATATTGTACAGAGTAATATATGCTATGCATATTTAAAGGTAACACCTGATAACACTGGTGATCTGTGTTCCTCATTTCAAATGTTGGATTATTTGCTTACCATTATTAGAAGTAAATCTAGACTTACTGATGATGATTGCGCTTGTGCAATCGGCATGGCTTGGAGAACTGGTTGTTACATATATTAATGACTGGACTGGTGAGATAATATTAGGCAAATAGCAAATAGAATACATTTAGGAAATGATGTGTATATAGTCTGTAAAGCTCATTCAAGGCCTATGAAACAAGACAATGCCTGTGACAACTTTGAAATTCTAGATGCAAATATTCAGCAAAAAAAAAAAAAAATAGAAAAAGGAAGAAGTTCACAACAAATAACGGAGAAAAAAGAAACTGAAAATGTCTGTAAAGTGAAGATGCTGAAAAGGACACTGCGTTATTATGTAACACACAGATTACAGGGATGATAACATTTTTCTATCCGAAAACCTTCAGTGTACAGAAAATGGCATAATTTTTCCAAAAGTGACGTTAGAAAAAAGAGGCAAGGGCCAGGTTAAAAGCAAGGAATCAAAACTGAATGTGGAAGGATTGAAGAACATTACTGTAAGAAAAAAGAAGATAAAGACAGATGTTGACTACATGGCTCAAGTTGTGGATCTACAAAGCCAGCTGGATAAGAATGTTATGCTTGCAAATTTAATACACAGTGAAAACCATGGGATTAATAAGAGTAATGGTGATGATGGTCATTCCTTTGTAACAACTGATAGAGCAGATACTACTGTATTAGATGTTGAAGATTCTTCAGATCTGGTTAGAAAAGATATTCTTGTAATTGGAGATTCTATTATTAGAGGAACTGTTACTTACATTTGCAGAGAAGATAATGAACTTTGAATAGTGTTATGCTTGGCAAGAGCAAAAATAAAAGATGTGAGGCAAGCTTTGGAATGCCTTAATGTAAGGAAATATGGATCTGTTTTCATTCATGTCGGTACAAATGACCTGACCGGCAAGGACTCTTTGACTGTTAGCAGGGAGCTTACAGTCCTCTTAGTATAGCTTGTAGTGGCGTTAGGGTGTATTTTTCATAAATCACATATAGAAAGGATAATTAGGTCAATGTGAATGAAAGATTTTTTGGGGTATATACCTACATGGAAAAAATGTCCCGTTTTAAATTTAAAAGTGGAAATGTGTAGAGCATCCAAGGCTAGTTTTTGGCACACATGTTCAAATAATGGCATGCATTTGTGAAGATCAGAGAAGAAAGTTTTTGCAGTAGATATTTTACAATATTTGACAAACAATAGGCAGGATTTTTGCCAGGTTGAAAATTGGACAGTTCACAGATAGCAACATTTGATGCATCTCGGTTGGTTGTTAATGCTAGGAGCCCAAATAATAAAGTTTTTTATTGAAAAACTTGCAATGTTTCCACAAGATTGATGTTGTTATTGTTTATGAAGCACGGTTAAAGAACAGTGATTGGAAACCAGTTCTGTCAGGGTATAAATGTTTTTACTATAACAGACATTCTAACAAAAATCAGGTGGAGGTGTTTATGATAGAGATTAAAGATACACTTTATCTCTTCTGAGTGCTCTCACCTCTTTTCCTTCTCTGATTTCCATATAATCGTGCTCCCCCCTGCCCTCATACCCTTTCTTTCTCTCTCTCCTAGCTTTATCCATTTAATGCTTACCTCTTGACCTTCTCATCCACCACCTTACACCCATTTAGTCTATAACTGTTCAACCCTTCTAACTGCATCGACAATATAACCTAGTGTTGTCTTTAGGCTAACCTATACCCTTCTCCCATTTTTTATTAGGTAACACACCCCTCACTAATCTCAGTCGCTATATTGAGTGAGCTCCATAAGGTCTTGAAAACCCACATGCAACTGGAGAATTTAACCGCCTTACTGTCCCTGGATAGCCAATCACCTCTTCAAGAAGAGACATCCTAAAATTAATGTATGTACAGCTTGCACTGCAGTGTTCTACTTTGTGTTGTCCTGCTCTAACTGAACAGCCCCTCATACATCACCCCCCACCCATCTTTTCTTCGTAATCCTAAACATACATCTAGCTACCTTGTAGCAGGTTAATAAACTGTGACACCTTCTAGTTGATCATCCCCTATATCTGTCTAGGACCGCAATCTCACCATATTTATTTTCTCTAGTCCTACTGTTCCTTCACCCCCAGTTATCTCTCACTCAGTACTATTTCCCCCTGCCTACTGTTATCTACCCTAACATTCAACAATTGTTTCTAACCAGCCAGCTTTTATCTCCTGTAATCTTCACTCTGGTCTACTTTCCATCAACAAACTTATTTGGTTGATTATTGTTTTTTGCAATCTACGAGACCAGGGAGAGCCCACTCCATTCACCCTCACTGCACTCAGGCTTACTCTGCTTCTCTACCCTACCCACATTCCCACCTACCCCGACATCGTTTACAGTTATACCTCTACTACCCACTCCCTCAGCATCTCTTACACCCAATCACTACGTTCCATCACCTTCTAACCAATCATATTATCCCATTTACTCTCCACCCATATCCTTCACTCACTTCCAAACAGCAATCCCACATCATTTTCCTCCACACCACCACTCACCTAATCCCCACTCACTCTTGATAGTCCCTTCCACCTCTCTCAAATTTCTCAACATTCTTCCAGCACTGTCTCTCATCTCACGCTCACCCTCCTTATGTACATTACATCCTTAACTCCCCGACCCTTCTCATCCTACATAAACACTCCACATTCAACACTTCCCTAGGAACAAAATCTGAATCCTTCTGTAATATATCACCCTCACTTTACAATTCCAGCATAGCGCTATTCACCAAATTTAAATTTTTTTAAGACACTCCTAAACCAACACCCCCACTCACAACAAAATTAGAGCATCTATTTAAAACAACCCTGCTTAGACACCACACAGTAATATACTCCTGCTTAGCCCTATGTGGAGACATCCACCCCGACCCTGGCCCACTCTCTAATCCCTCATCCTCTGACATTCCCTTTACTAAGTATCTACTTCTCATCACCCTTAACCTGTCTAGCATCTGTAACAAAACAACTGAGCTCCATGCATGGCTAACCCAGCACTCCCCTGATATATTAGCACTCACTGAAACATAGCTCAAGCCAAATATTAAAGACACTGAACTACTCCCACCAGGCTACAGTATAATTAGAGCAGACCAAACTCACAAAAAAGGGGGAGGTATTGCACTAATGTATCCTAATACCTTCACTCTGCTCCCTTATCCTAAACCCATCCCCTCCTTCTTTACCGCTGAAATTCTTCTAGCCATTTTAAAACTCAATAATACCAAACAGCTATGCATTCCTGTACTATACATTCCACCAGGGAATAAAATCCCCATTTTAGAAGATTTCCTTTCCTGGCTCTCCCTAAATATCTCCAACAAAACTGTCATCCTAGGAGATACCAATATAAATTGGCAAAGTGTAAATTTCAACCACTTCACCAACATTATAAACCTTTGCGGTTTTACCCACCTTATCTTTGCCCCAACTAAAATCTCTTCAAATAAAGACCAAAGATCTACACTAGACTGGATCCTTGTTTCAGATCCCCAAAAATACACCATCTCTGGAACCCTACCTAATAATTTCAGTGAACACTTACCCCCCCCCCCCATACTAGCAGAACCAGAATCCATACATGTAAAAACCCCATTTATAAAACCATGTAATTTGTCTAGCTTTGACCAACATCAGTTTAACTCAGTACTAAAATCTATGAACTGGTCCTCACTAAAATCCCTACCATTAGGATGATGCTGTTAGCCACTTCACCAAAACATTCCTAGAGATCTTTAACAGCCTAGCCCCCCTCCGCACAAAAATAATAAAAGCAAATCATGCTCCCTGGCTAGCTAAGGACACCAAAAGCCTACTAGTAATGAGACAAAGCCTAGCATAAATGGCAGCAAATGAAAACTGAACCAAATTACCAAATGTACAAACAACTACACAATCAAGCAAAAACATGGTTAACAAAGACAAAAAGCACTATTTCTCACACTAGCTAAGCTCCAAAAAAAACAATCCCAGAATATTCTGGCATACCATCTTTCAGCTCCTTAAACCCGGAACCAAAGAAAACCCACCCCCTGCCACCAATAAAACCCCATCCCAAATAGCTGAAGCATTCAACTCACATTTCATTGACAGCATTCTTAATCTACTGAATTCCTCCCACCAGGCCTCAAACTCAAAACTCCATCACCTTCCAACCTACCTCCAAACCCCCTTCCTCATCTTCCCATCTCCCTCAGAATTCCCCCTCTACTCTCCGACATCTTCCTCTCCTTAGTCTGCAAGCAATACCTACCCACCACATACGTAGGTTATTCCTCAGTCTAAAACCTTGCTCTCTCTCTCTGCAGACAATCTCCCACCAGAATATTTAAAGTTTTCCGCAGATGCCATAGATTATCCAGTAAGTATACTCACCAACCGATCCATCACAGAATCCAACATCCCCACCCTGTGGAAAAAAATCGATAATAACCCCCTACGCAAAGGTGGTAAATCCTATGACATTACCAACTATCGCCATATAGCTGTACTATCTCCTCTATCTGAACTATTAGAACAATGCATAAATAAATGGCTACTTAATCATACCCTACAAAACAAACTACTTACCCCTACCCAGCACAGCTTTAGACCGTCACATAATACAAGTACTGCATTAGTCTCCTTCACAGATATAGTGAACAAAGCCAGAAATGCCAGTCTACTAACATCCATAATATTTCTCGATCTGTCCAAGGCCTTTGATACTGTTTCCCACCCCATGCTACTACAACAACTCTCTAACCTCAGTCTCTCCCTGCTTCTCAGTTATGGTTAAGCAGTCACCTCACTGACAGACAAAACTGCGTAAAATGGCAGGAAATCTCTCAAACTATCTAGCAAATAGCACTGGCATACCATAGGGTTCCATTCTCAGACCATTAGTCTTTAATGTCTTTGTTAACAACCTTGGCACTGTTGCTAGCCTTAGTTCCCTTATACAGTATGCCGATGATTTTACCATCATCTCCTCCTCCAACATAAATCACCTTCAATATCTAACCCATACTGCCTTTACTTCCATCGAGACCTGGCTAAACAAGGCACAGCTCCTGCTGAACTCTAGTAAAACAAAACTTCTCCTTTTCACACCCAATAATATCTCAGCCGATTTCAGGATCATGTCTCTAAGCAATATTCAACTAGAAGTTGTTACCCATGCCAAACTGCTAGGGGTTGCCATAGACAGTAAGCTCTCCTTCAATCTACATATTCGAAATGCTATCAAAAAATGCACTGCAAACTAGGAATGTTATATCGGCAGAAAATGATTATATACCCAACCACTAAAACCAAACTAGCTTCTACTTATCTGCTTCCCTCTTTTCTCTATGGTGATGCTATACTGACAAACATTCAGACTGCTTTAAAAACTAAACTAGAATCATGCTACAATAAAATTGTAAAATTTGCTATTAATGCACCACACAACACACACTACTTTATTGCTCTCACAACCCTCAACTGGTTAAAACTACCTCCCCTCCTTTACCAACTACAACTTAATATGGCACACAAAGTTATATACCAAACTGATAAATGCCCAGCTCTCAATTACTCTAACTCTACACACCCACCAGAAATCTCTGTTCTGAAGACAAACAACTAATAACCCTGCACAGACCAATGTCCATATTCCTACACTGTAGCAAAACTCTGGAATGCCCTTCTAAGCAGCATCAGGACAATTTCTAACCGCAAGAACTTCAAACTCGCACTAAAAAAATCTACAAAACAACATTTGCCCCTGTCCCATATCAACATAGCAACCCCTATAACTATTTATTAGCCCCCTTCTTACTAATGTACTTACCCAAACCTTTACCCTTCTCCTTATCTTCCTAAGATCTACCTATAGTCTACTTAAACCCCCCAGTAGACTCCCTTTTAAATTACAGACACCATTATACTTGCTCTCTGTTCAGCCTTTCTATAAAATTGTAACCAGAACAACAACATGTATGACATGTATGAGCCTTAATTCTTGTACTCTTTGATTGAAATATATACTGCTGAGAGAATTTTCAACTGTCATTATGCCTTGAAAACCACCTATAATATGTAAACTACTCTTCCTTTGAACTGTAATTATAACTACATATCAATTTTGTAAGATGCTTTTATTGTTGTATAATTATTTTTCATCTTTGTAAAATGTTTTTCTATTTTCTATTTTTATTTGTATTTTCATTGTTACTGTACACTTTATGCAGATTTTCTCCCAGGGATGTTTTTATTGTTGTATAATTATTTTTCATCTTTGTAAAATGTTTTTCTTTTTTCTATTTTTATTTGTATTTTCATTGTTACTGTACACTTTGTGCAGATTTTCTCCCCGGAACTCCATTGAAAATGGGTTCCTGACCCAGTCAGACTTTCCTGGTCAACAAATGTCAAATAAATAAAATAAAATCAATAAACGAGATCTGTGATTATTACATGTTCAGTGATAACAACAATACTATAGATTGTGTGACTGTGACAATAAAGATAATGCTGGAACATAAAACAATGTATAGACAACCAAAGTCAAGTGCAGATGACCTAGAGGAATTCATACATTTCTTGCATGAAACACAGGAGGGGAGAATAATATTAGCTGGGGGCTTAAATTTACCAGAAGCTGACTGGAATTATATTGATTCAACAACATTAGTAAGGAAATTATTCACTATGTATGTTCAGGAACAACAATTGCTTCATATTGTAAAAAAAAAACTATCAGGGGAAGGAACATACTAGACATCATTTGTGTTCCTAAAGGAATTATTGTTACTTCAAGTCAATTTTTGCCATGATTGATGTGCAGTTATCAAGGGGTTATAAACGCTAATTTTTTGCATGATATTTCTGCCAAACTGAAATCTAAACCAATCCACAGAAGATCAATTACAGATTATATGCAAGCAAAACAGTCACTGTGTAAAACTAACTGGAGTGACGTGTTCAGTGGAAAAATTGCAGATGGAATGTGGAAAGTTTTGAAAGAGAAATTGAGTGAAAAAAATGAAAAAAATGTTTGACATCAGGATCTAGGCATACAACATCAGAGGATATATTTCCATATGAACAAGATACATGATTAAGGTGAGAGAAAAAAATATACAAAATTGAAGAGAGGTCTAACTACAACTTTGAAAACTGAAATAAACAAGCTGGACAAACAAATTAAGTATAGCGTGAGACAAGATCCAGAAAAAATTTGAAGAAATTTATATAAAAATATAGAGCATAATAGGAAACCTTTTTATAGATGCATAAAATGTGGAAGGAATAAAGACATACACATTGATAAACTGTGTGTAGAGTCTAACATTTATTCTCAGACACAACAGATAATAGAATCTTATGCAAAACAGTTTGGCTTCACAAAGGGGGTGATAATTGTCCTAGTAGCATCCAGGTGACTGTAGAAACTGGAATCAAGTTAGATTCTTTTGAAAAGAACTGCACAAACTGGATCCAAACAAAGCACAGGGAGGAGACAGAATTATTAATAATGACCTGAGAACACTTCAGCAAGAACTTAACAGTACCATTGTATCTATTACTACTAGGTCATGTAAATATGGGGAGATGCACTTATTAAACCTGTCTTTAAGGCAAAGGGGAGTAGGACAAACCCAGAGTTATACAGACCTTTAAGTCTACTTTCATGTTGTGGAAAAATAATGGAGAAGGTAATATTGGATAAGTTATTGTCAGAATTGAATAGGATGGGACTTGAAACCATATATCAGCATGCATATGTTGAAAATATATATAAATATAATGCATCAGTTGGACACGTGAAATTCTTGGTTATAGTCGGGGTGCCCAACAGGGTTCTGTCCTATGCCCTTGCTTGCTTAGAGTGTATTTTCTGACCTGACCTTTGCATCTGAGGTGTTCTGTAGTTTATATGCAGATGATCTAAAATTGGGTAAACTGACTACACATGTTACAGATAAGGCATGTCTGCAAAAGAACTTGACTAAATTGACCATTTGGTCACAGGAGTATAATATGCTGATAAATACATCAAAAACTAATCATATGAATATTGGCAGACATAAATTGAAAGGTGAATATTTAATACAGCACGCACTGATTGAAAGTGTAGATTCATTTAAGGACCTGAGTATATGGGTAGATCCAGCTTTGAGTTTTTCTAATCATATCAGCCAGCTGGTTAATGATAGTTATAGAACTATAGTTTGTATACAAAGATTTGTAATGTCTAGGAAATCAGAAATGATGGTCATTGATTTTTAGTTATAATAGACCCAAACTTGAGTATGGGATAACAATATGGAAACTTTATAAGAAAACATGCACCAGTAAACTGGAAAGAGTACAGTGGAAATATACCAAGGGCATGCATGGATGTGAAAATTTGTTATTATTAAAGACTAAAATATCTAAACTTGCACAGTGTCTCTTTATAAGAGGAGATCTTATTCAGGTGTATAGGGGATTTAGAGACAACTACCTCTGGGAATGTTTGGGGTTATCAAAAGTTACTAGAGAACCATCAGATAACCTATGTAGCATATTCTACAAGAATGAAAAGTGTACTAATTGGCTGTCTGAGAGAGCAGCTGATGCATGGAACAGACTACCAAATTACATTAAAGCAATTACTAGTTTAGATATTTTTAAGAACAGCCTGGTCACTTACTATAGGAACAAGTGTTTTGGTATATTGTCAGGCTAGAAGGGCATTAATGCCCATGCTTGAAATATTTTTACTTATGTCTGTATGTATATAGATAGCCAATGTTAGCTCACTGTATAAAACACAGTCCTAGTCTTTTGTGTAGCTTTATAAAGCTAAAAAGATATTTAGGGTTAGCTTTGCTGATTTTCTTTTAGAGTATAATTTTATATTCATGATCTGGGTGTTCTTGTTGGAGGCATTGCTTAGTTGTATTAAGTAGAGTACAGCTAGAGATGTAAAGGACATCAGAAGGTGGAAGAACAAATATAAAACTCTCTCAAGTTCATAAAAGCATATAGAAAAGTGGGACATAGGAATGGAATAATTACTACTACTGTCACATTCTCCACTCATGGTTTGTTTCATCTCGGCAATTGTTTGCAATGTAAGGGATGCCCCTGGTGTTAGAATTTGGATACTCTACAAAAGGGCCTTACAGAAACAGATACTTGGTGCCAGAGCCATGGGCTTAAGCTCAATGCCAAGAATTGTATAGTTATCCCCTTTGGGAAAAACATGTACCCCTGAATTACCACATAGGTGGCAGTACACTAAACACCGAAAGTGTGATAAGAGACTTAGGGACACAGGTGGACAGTGGTCTCACCTTCGATAACCACATCGTCACAGCAGTCAGGAAATCCTTCTATGTGGCACACCTCATCACTAAGGGCTTTTCATCCAGAAAAAAGGAGGTCATTGTCCCACTGTACTCATCCCTCATGTGATCCATTATAGAATACAACGCCTTGTTTGGTATGTACCTCTCAAGACATCTGCAACAACTAGAAAGGCAGCAGAAATACCTCACTAAAAGAATCACAGGCCTAAAGCAGATGACCTATGCTGACCGCCTTAAAAAACTCCAGCTATACTCTGTCGCATATCGTCTACTCAGAGGCGATCTCTGCTTAACATACAAGGCCATGTCAAACCCAGAGCTGGTGGACATACTACACTTAAAGAAATCCCAATCCCTCAGAGCCACACGCTCCAGGGATCTAAACCTTGTCATCACAGTAAACAAAAACATGCTGGAGGGTTAGGTTCCTGACCCAGAGACTCCCCAGACTCTGGAATAGATTGCCTATACATGTCAAGCAGAGTACCTCTTTGGCCCTCTTCAAAAGGAACCTTGACGATTGGATGGGAGAAAGGAAATTCACCCCGGAGATCATGTCAGTTGCCCTGTCAGACAGGGGTCCAGGGAAGTAAATATTGTGGGAAGAAATAGCCAGGGAGTTGTTATGGCTAGGCTTGTATAGGCCCTAGGGCTGATAGCCTAGTACCAACCTATGAACCTATGAACAACAGTCTGTGTAATTTGTGGGAGTCTGTGTAGGTGCACAGGAGAGCGTATAATCCCATGGGGGATAGCATAGTGGCCACAGTAGTGCTAGGGTCTTTTACTTGCTTGGGACCTATACAAATACACCACTATTGCCAAGATGCCAGTGAGAGTACAAAGATCCCCCTTAGCTGCCTGGTGACGGTCCTTCGATGATAGTAGAGAACACTGGATTGAGATAGTGCTTTTTCATGGTGTTTGAATATGCTCGTATTCATAGACACAAGTTATGTTCAGTCCAGGATTCTACATTATCGCTGGTCCTTCTGGATGACTCTCTTCCCTGTACTGAGAATACCCAATAATGGGGAATGAACAGTTTCCAGTTCAGTATGGGAGGGGGGGCTTGATGGTTAGCTAGCATGAGGAATGCAGTATATGAACATAAGAAAAAAAGGATATAAGGTTCATAGGTAGGTACTAGGCTATTGGCCCTAGGGACTATATAAGTCTAGCCAAAAAGGTACACTGGCTTTCGCCACCCAAGAAAATTATTTTCTTGTGCCCCCTGTCAAGCAGAGCCACAGAAGTGATCCCCGGGGTGAATTTCCTATTTCCCATCCAATCATCAAGATTTTTCTTGAAGAGTGCTAATGAGGAGCTTTGTTTGACATAGATAGGTAGTCTGTTCCAGAGTATGGAAAGTCTCTGGGACAGGAATCTATCCCTCCAGCATGTTCTGTTTATTGTGGTGACAAGGTTTAGATCCCTAGGGCATGTAGCTCGGAGGGACTGGGATTTCTTTAAGTGGAGCATGTCCAACAGCTCTGGGTTTGACATAGCTTTGTATGTTAGGCAGAGATCACCTCTGAGTAGGCGATATGCGACAGAGTAAAGCTGGAGTTTTTTGAGACGGTCTGTGTAGGGCATCTGTTTGAGGCCAGTAATCCTCTTTGTGAAGTATTTCTGCGGCCTTTCCATTTGTTGTAGATGTCTTGTGAGGTACATACCAAAAGGGGCATTGTAATGGGTCTAATGAGTGATGAGTAGAGGGGAACAATGACCTCTTTTTTTTCTGGATGAGAAACCTTTTGTGATGAGGTGTGCCATGTAGAAAGATTTCCTGACCACTGTGGCGATGTGATTATCAAAGGAGAGACTACTGTCCACCTGTGTCCCAAGGTCTCTTATCACACTTTCAGTGTTAAGTAGACTACTGCCTATGTGGTAGTTCATGGGTACAGAGTTTTTACCAAAGGGGATGACAATGCACTTTTTGGCATTGAACTTGAGGCCATGTCTTTGACACCAGGCATCTGTCTCAGTGAGGCCGTTTTGTAGGATGTCCACATCGTTAGGAGTTTCAATTATGGCTCCTAGTTTGCATTCATCTTCAAACTTAGTTAGCCAAAGTCCTTCTGTGTTAGTCTGTACTTCAGAGAAGTAGATACCAAACAGGAGAGGACCCAGGATTGAACCCTGTGGTACTCCACTTGTCACTGGTCTGAAGTCGGATTTGGAGTCTGCTACTTTCACAGTGTGGGTTCTGTCAGTAAGCCAGTTGGCAACCCATCTTGTGGCATAGGGATTTATCCCAAGTTTAGTGAGTTTATCTATAATTCCAGAGTGGGGGATGGTTTCGAAAGCCTTGGTGAGATCTAGATAGGCTGTGTGAACCACTTTACCCTCATCTATGGCTTTGGTGACTGCTTCAAAGAAGTCAGTCAGGTTTAGGAGACATGATCTGCCTTTTACAAATCCGAACTGTGTGGGGTCCAGAGTTTGGAGATTACCAATGTCTGTTTATGAGTTCCATGATGATATGTTCCATGGCCATGCAGACCAGGCTCGTCACGCTAATGGGGCGGTAGTTCCTGGGGTCTGTCGTGGCTCCACCTTTGTGGAGTGGGATAACCGTCACAGTGGACCATTCAATGAGCACAAAGCCTGAGGTGAGGCTATGATTGAACATGGTACTTAGGTGGGGTGCCAGTTCATTCATTAGTTCATGTAGAATGCAGCCTGGGATGTTGTCAGGTCCCATGGATGCTGTGTTCTTGGCTTTGGAGAGCAACTGTGATTACAGGAACTTTGCATTCTTTGCATTTAGGGGGTGAGACGGGGGTAAAGTTAGCACTGAACCTATCTGCCAGGATGTTGGCAATGTCAGTTGGTTCTGTATATTTAGTGCCATTGTGCTGTAACTCAGAGCAGATCTGAGTGTTGCCATTGAGATTTTTGACATAGCTATGGAATGCTTTGTGGTTGTCTTTAGAATCAGTGGCGATTTTGTTTTCATAACTAGTTTTGGAGGATTTTATGAGGGATGTCAGCTTCTTACTGAGGCTGACCAGGGAGTTCCTCCAGTCATGGGATTTTACTCTTTTTTTGCAACAGTTTCTTTCTTCTGTTGTAGAGTTTGTTTATGGTAGAAGACCACCAGATTGGCTTCCTTTTTTTGGAGGATAGCATCTTGGTTCTGTTAGGGATAGCACGATCCATGCAGTCGTGTAAGTGCTCATAAGGTGCATTTGTGTAGGATTTAGCAGTCGTACCTCTATTGTCCATCTGCATGGGTGTTGTGAAGTTTGCCACTACTGTCTTAAGAAGCGTGAAGTTGGTTTTGGAGAAATTTTTTACGGTTGTTTCCCTAATGGGGGTTGGGGGAGGGATGTGGATCTCTAGGGTGATTAGCTTGTGGTCAGATCTGACCAACGAGGAATTGACCTCTGGTGTGGAACACCGGTCGTCCATGTTGGTAATGACCAGGTCTAGGATATTGCTACCCCTGGTGGGGGTGTGGATAAGTTTATCCAAGGGGTTGTAATTTATGAATTCCAGAAAACGTTCAGCAAAAGAGTTGGTACATGAGTAGTTTTCCCAGTTAATGGTGGGGTAGTTGAAATCACCCATTATTAGGGTGTTGGGTTGTACCCTAATATTTTCCAGTGTATCAAGAAAAGAGGAGTGGGAATCCTGGGGCATGGTGGGGGGTCTATAGCAAGCTACAATTTGGATTGCGGTCTTGCCAGAGTTTGTTGCACTTGGATAATCTCGGATGCATTATGCTGAGCAACTAGCTTGGAGGTGTGGACATCCTTAATGAATATGGACACACTTCCGCCTTTAGTGTTTCGGTCCAGGTTAACTGGGCGAAAGTTGTGGTAAGAATTATGGCCTGGTAATGCAGGGGTGCTCTCTGGAGCTTTGAACCAGGTCTCTGCCACTGCACAGATGTCGATGTTCTCCATTTTAAGGAGTGCCTCAAGTGAGTGAGTTTAGACTTCTAGCATTGAGTAGTATTACCCTCAGATGTTGCGTGCTTGTACCTGTTACGGTGGTGAATTTGTCATTTGAACCTTGCCTAAAAAAGGCACTATAAGGGTGGCAAGAGCCTTTTGCCAGTGTCCGGAATCCCAAGGGCGACAGGTGCAGGCCATCTCTGGCAAAGCATCATGGTCTGTCGATCATGTCATCCCAGGCAGACAGATACCGAATTCCCTTAAAATGACACCAGAAGCTTAACCAATTGTTGAAGTGAATCATTTTGGCCTTGTACTGTGGTATCATTCTGGGTGATGGCAGGATGCTACTCAGGGCTAGGGTCATACCTGCCTGGGCTACAAGATCAGTCCTCCATTTCTCTTTTCATGTAGTCCAGGGAGGTACGTTTCAGGTCATTCATACCAACATGGACAATGACAGAGTCATATTTGTACTTGTTGTGGAGTGACCTGAGTGCATGCATTATGTGGCGGATCCTGGCACCCGACAGGCAGCAGACAGTAAGTTTCTCCTTGTTTAGCCTGGTGAGTGGAACATCAATGTGCCTGACTATAGAGCCACCTATGACTAGAGTGTTGGGTACTTCATGCCTTATGGGCTGTAGTTGAGTGGCACACTGAGTTTGTGGGCTGTGTGTCATTTGGGTTGTGTTGGGGGGTGGAGGTTGCTTGCATTTCAGCTTTGGAGGTCTCGGTTGTTTTGGCAGATTTTTATTGAGAACCTCTGCGAATGTAGATGTGTGTTTTGTGCTTCTGTGTGTGTGTGTGTGTGTGTGTGTGTGTGTGTGTGTGTGTGTGTGTGTGTGTGTAGGTTTTGAGGGACTATGTGATGAGTGTGTGTGGCGCAAGTGTTTACCTTCTCCTCTTGACTGTCTAGTCCAATCTTCGGTGAAGAAAGCTTTGCTTCCAAATTTGGCTATATAAGTGCATCTCTCACAGGTTGTAATGTTGGGTGGTAGGAGGACAGGGTTGTCTGTGTACATGAGGCAATTGCTGCATTGCCCCAAGATGCCCAGATTCGTCAGGTAGACAGGAGAATACACTGGGAGCTGACCTTTAGACATGCCTGGATAGGTGCTTATCATCAACAGCCAAAAAATGACAACAAGACTTAGCTAAATCTTAACAAAGCTGGCTATTGAAACCTTCCCAGATAACTGGATATGCAAAGTCAGAAAAAAAAAAAAATCAGACACAGACATTGCCAACAAACTGGCAGATAGGTTCAGTGCAAATTTCTCCCCTCCTCCCCTCCCTCCCCAAATATCTATCCCATACAGGTCCTCCTCCTCAAAACATCTCTCCTCCCAAGAGAGGGCCTCTCTCTCTCTAAAAAAAAAACTTACGCATCAATGGACGGATGAAAAAACCGAGCGTGGTCAATGGGACGGGCGGTGTCCCTAAACCCCACACACACAGGCTGCTTGAGGCGTTAGCCCCCACACATAAGGCTGCTGTTTAATCAAAGAATGGCGACAGGCAACTCCCCTCCCACATAGGTGGCTTCTATGGACCCTGGAAATTACCACCCCATAAGAGATGAGCCTTGTCTGTACCCCATGGATGGAGTATGATGAGGATCATATAAAGACACAAGACATTGGGGAGACTGGATCCTACACAGACATTGCTTTTTGGGGCAGATCACTGCAGATCCTGCCTCTTGAACTTTGTCAAGTGTCACTAAAGAAGCAGTAACCCCAGTGAGGGATGTTTACAGTCAGCCTACCCATTGATACCTATAAAAAGCAAGTTACAATACCCTACCTTACATCGGGAAAAATAGACTAGAAAACCTATATCATCACCCATATGTGCAAACTGGCTCAAGCACTCACAGCTCCACACACAAAGAGTTATGGCTGCATGTCAGACTCGCTTGCGGTCAGACTCGGTGCGGTCAGGGCTGATCCTGGGGCTCAGTCCTGGGGCTCTGTTTATTTTTTATTTTGATTTTCAAGGCCAAACATGGGGGATGGGAGTTCTGAACAAAACAAAATTTGCAGACTGAAACTGGAACTTTTCCTCAGTGGCCTCCCAGACACACACAGACACTCTCAGAGGAGTCTCATAAGATGGGGATAGTGCCAGGTACTTGAGCCAATGCATAAAAGCTGCCAAAATGTAATGTATTAAAATAATGGAAAAAAAAGGTAACCCCTAACTACCACATAGGTGGTAATCCATTAATTCTGAAGAAGGAAAGGACCTGGGGACCCAAGTTGACAGAGTTGAGGGACCTTCACACCATTGGCACAGTAAGTGGTGGTTAAGTCTCACATCAACCAAGTGGTACATTTGCCACCCTATTCATGGAAGGATGGAGAGGGATCATGTACCCATTACACTTTCTTACTTTACACCCTGTTGAGTACATTGATCCCCCCGGAATGTACCTACCCCCAGACGACTGCAATGCCCCTTAGTTCCAAAAAGAAGTTGGAAGAAAAGGAAAAAGGGGCTCAAACATATGTCATCACGATCGATGCCTGACTAGCTCTGGAGAAGCTCTGTTCGACCGTCTGGCTCAGAGGTGATCTGTGCCCTGAATGCCAGGGCCATGTGTGTCCCGAATTAATGGATGGCTCGCCCACCTCAATCCAAATCCACCCACGACCCGAGGCGAGCAAGACTTAAACCTCATGGATATAAATAGGGATAGGGCTGGGGGGACAGATCATCGCAAGGGACACTCCTACACTATAGACCCAGAACACCAGTCCATAAGGGCAGGCCCCTCTCCTCTCTGTTCAAGAGAAATCTTGACAATTGGAGGAGAGGAGGGGTTAGGTTTACCCCATGAATCATCTCTGTATCACTGCTGGACACAGCAGACAAATGGTAATGTATTTAATTTTTCATTTTTTAAGGGGTGGTGAAAAGCCACACACACTCTGGCTAGGCATATAAATGCCCTAGGGCAGATAGCCTAGTATGAACCTATGAACCTAAGTACTAAAAACTGCCCTAGACAAGTGAGGAAATTTGAGTGCTGTAGTAATTTGTAGCTTATTTAGTGGTTACAATGAGTTCTGAACAAGTGGTGAGCTCAAAGAACAGATTTGAGTGCTAAAACTAAAAAGCTGGCTAGTTGTAAGGGAAAATTTGAAGAGCAGACTTTATGGCGCTGTGAATAGTTTAGCCCTAGTTAAGTGGGGGGGAGGGGGCTCAGGAGCTTATAGTCCTGGATACAGCAAATCTGTATCTGGACTAGAATTGTTACAGGAAAGAGGGGAATAGAAGTTTAGAATTTTTTTTTCCTTCGGTAAAGTGGAAATGCTGAAAGCTGGAACAGAAGTTAATTCAAGGTTAATAATCTGAGTGGGTTGGCCTTCACAAATGTTCTCTCTCTATTAGCTTGAATGAACTAATGACACTAGACTGGGAGGAGTGTCGCAGATCAAATATACAGTATGGGCGGGCAACTGCAAAGCCACCAAGTATAAGAACACCACAACAATACGGAGGGAGGGTGGGAAACTAAAACTATTACAGCTACTAGCTATAGCCACTAAATGAAAGTTTTAAACAGATCAAGGAGCAAGCAGACTCTAGAGAATGCTTTTAACTGCAAACAGACTAGACTAGAAAACAGAAACCTCAAAAAATCAAAATGCACAGAAAGGCACGGATAGAGCACTCACAAACAGAAAATACAACTCACAGTATGAAAAAGCAGATGTTCTTCGTGTTTCACTGTTGCAGTCATTACATTTAGGGTAATCTGCTGGCAGGTTACCCTCAGTCGGCATGATTAACAAAGTCTTGGTTCCAGCTTCGGTTGCTGTCCCTTCTTCCATGACGTCAGGTCGTCAGGGGTATAAAACATGTAGCCGACGCCATTACATCAGTCTTTCTTGCCGTGCGGTGCCCGAAGCAGAAGCAGTTCGCAAGTGCCGGTCGGCCGACTCCTGAAATTTTCGTTTTCGAGTTTCAGATCCGAAGTCTTCAACTAAAAAGCTAAGTATCCCGTTGGGGAAACTTTTTTTTGCTCCTTACTGATGTCATTAAAAGTTAATAATTGCATTACTTGTGGGAAGCATTGTTGATGATATTTTCTCTGAATCTCTTTGTAAGCCAAACAGATACTACAGGGTTCCTGACTCCCACTAATTTCTTTTCAAAAATCCTATTGCAGATCCTGAAAACCATTTCTCAGGGCACCAGGGCATTAAAGCTTCTACTGCTAAAAACCCTACCCCTTCTGATAGGGATTCCAGGGCACTGGATAGATGGAGTAAGAAGGTCTACACTTCTGCAACCTTGGCAATCAGAGCTTTAAACTGTCAATTTCATATGCTAAAATATCAGCAGCATATCATGGGACTGATTAAACAGAAAATTATGTTGATTTCTGACTGTGTAGAAAATAGAGATTTACAGGATCTATTGCATTCAGCTGAACAAGTTGGGAAACATACTTTGCAATGTGGTATTGATTCTTTGGAGGCCTCTTGCAGGGCTGCTGTAACTGGGTCTGTGCTAAGAAGGCATGCTTGGCTCAAAGAGCAAACTCTGCTTGATCATGTTAAAGCAAAATTGTTGGATGCTCCTTTACAATAGGACCGTCTCTTTGGTAATAAGGCTGAAGAAGTTCTAAAAAAGATGGAAGATAAAGCTAAATCTATGCAAACTGTGAAAGATTTCTTACAAGTGCAGCCTCCAAGATTTAGTAGGCACTGGCCCACTAAGAACTGGTCCTTTCCAGTTCCTTCGAGAGCCACTTAAGTCAAACCCAGACATTCCAAAGGCACCAGGTTTCTGTCCCAAGGGACTTTCAGAACAAAGCAATGGGGTGCCTCCTCTTCCAAATCTGGAAACAACAAGACACCTCCCTATGGTAAGCAGTCTCAATGACTTCCCTCTGCACTTACCACTTACCTTTTAGCCGCCCTTTTGGGGGGAAAACTGGCTCTTTATGCAAAAAACTGGCAACTTATAACCCAGGACAAATGGGTTTTAAATATAGTATCCCAGGGATACAGATTTAATTTCCACATGTTGCCAACTCCAAACGGATGGCCAGACCTGCCCCCAAATCAGTAGGCAGAGGCCCAGAAACAAGTACTTTCCCTCATGAGCATGGGGGCTATTCAACTAGTACCAGAAGAGGAAAAGGGACAAGGTTTCTATTCAAGACTTTTCCTGGTACCCAGAAAAGACAAATCATGGCGTCCAATTCTGGACTTATCTACTCTAAACACCTTTCTGGACATTCCAAATTTCAAGATGTTGACTCTTCACCAGTTACTTCCTATGCTAGGCAAACATGCCTGGTTGGTAACTCTAGATTTAAAAGAGGCTTTTTGGCATATCCCAATCAGGGAATCTTGCAGAAGATACCTCCGCTTCAACGCAGGCTACTTGCACTACCAGTTCTCTGCACTGCCCTTTGGCTTATCTACTGCACCCAGGGTCTTTACAAAGTGCCTGGCTCCAGTAATTGCATTTTGCAGGCAAAGAAATATTCAAATATATCCATACCTGGACGATTGTCTAATTCAGGCAGAAAACAAGGACATTCTTCTAAAACATCTGGCGTTTGTAAAAAGGGTTCTAACTTGTCTAGGGTACACTATAAAAGAAAAGCAATCACAACTGGTACCCTCTCAAAAAATTAAATTCCTGGGTGCAAGCTTAAATACAACTGCCCAGGTGGCTTTTCTTATGCCAGAGAAGCAAATTCATTTGGTGACTTACTACAAACAGGTGGCCACAAAAACCCTGCTTTCTGCAAGCAAATACTGCAAGCCTTGGGGTTCGTGGCCTCCTGCATTCTTCTAATTCCATATGCAAGACTGCATATGAGGAAACGTCAGTGGTATTTAAAATGTCTATGGAGTCAGCATTTTCACAGCCTGGAAACAATGATTCCTATCGTACCTTGCCTGCGCCTAGAGTTCCTATGGTGGGAAGAGGCCTGCCACCAGAACAAGGGACTGCCATTCACAACTCACCCTGCCGCCCAAACCCTAACTACAGATGCATCAGACTGTGCATGGGGTGCTCTTCTGGCAGGGAAGTGCATTCAGGGAAAATGGAGCCCAAATCAAACGCACCTTCACATAAATCAAAAAGAAATGCTAGCTGTACAGAATGCACTGACAGCCTTCAAGGACTACCTTCATCCAGGACAATTACTGGTAAAGACAGACAACACCACGGTTATGTGGTACATAAACAAGCAGGGGGTACACACTCCTACCCCCTCTGTAGACTAGCCATGACATTGTGGAACATGGCCTTGAGCTATCAAGTACAACTACAAGCTCAATTCTTGCCAGGAAAGCTGAATACTGTGGCAGATGAACTAAGCAGAAATCTCATGGACCCACACGAATGGAAACTGGAACCACGAATTTTCAACATGTTGACACACAAATGGGGGAGCCCAAACATAGTTCTGGAGTGAGGCAAAAAGATCTATCAGTTGGACAAATTTTGCACAAGAACTCATCACATAAAAGCCTGAAAAGTGGATGCTCTGTCCTTCAGCTGGAAAAACCTATCAGTCTTTGCCTTTCCCCCTCTGCCTCGTGCTCTCCAAAGTTCTACTAAAAGTCAAACAGGACAAACCAAAAATTATTTTGATTGCTCCAGACTGGCCTCGCCAACACTGGTACCCACTCCTGTGCAGTGTGTCACACCTTCCACCGTGGCACCTCCCTCGCACACCTTACTTACTATCTCAGCAGAACAACCAAACTCTGCACACTCAGCTCCAAACATTGAATCTTGCAGCATGGCTAATCACCTAAATTCACCCTTAGCATCCCTCAGCAAACCTGTGATGGATGTCATTTTGGAGGCGAGAGGACCTAGTACTAGAAAATCTTATGTTGACAAATGGAAAAGATTCTCTGCCTGGAATCAATCTCAAGGGATAAGCACAGCAGTGCCCAACATTCCTCAGATTTTGCAATACTTAACTGAGATGCTTCACAAGGGCCTGTCCTTTTCTTCCATAAAGATCCATGCCTCAGCCATTTCAGCTCATTACAACACAGAACCTCCCCTCTTCTCTCATCCTCTGCTAAAGCAATATCTCAGAGGGGCCAAAAACTTAAGACCACCCAGGAGATCTCCAACCCCTACCTGGGACCTTAATTTTGTATTGGAGAAGCTCAACTCTCCATCCTTTCAAGCCAGCTGCTACTGCAGACTTAAAATTTCTCTCCTGGAAAACAGCTTTGCTGTTAGCAGTCACTTCAGCTAGAAGGATTTCTGAATTACAGGCTCTTATGGCAGTGGTGCCTTTCATCATTTTTCATGCGAACAAGGTATCTCTCAGGACCAACCCATCCTTCATGCCTAAGGTGGTATCCAGTGTAGCTCTTAATCAGACCATTCATTTGCCAACTTTCTTTTCCAATCTACAGAACAAGGGGGAGTAGATTCTGCATTCATTGGACGTACACAGACAACTTAGATTTTACTTAGACAGGACTAAATCTCAAAGAAAATCTAAACAACTGCTGGTAGCATTTGCTGCAGGGGCAGAAGAAAAGGCTATTTCAAAGCAAACCATTTCCAAATGGATAAGCCATTGTATTCGTTTCTGCTATAAGCACCATGGAAAAACCATCCCACAGGGGATCAGATCCCATTCCTCCAGGGCTGCATCTACTTCAACAGCCTTTCTCAAAGGTGTTCCTACCAGGGACATTCTAGAAGCTGCTACCTGGAGCTCAGTTCATACTTTCACCAAACATTACCATTTACCACTTTTTTCTAAATCCAGAGCTGGCTTTGCCATTGCTGTCCTGCAGGGCCTTATAGCTGGTCCTAATGCTGTATAATTTCCTCCTCCCAACCATAGCTTTGGGAATCTACCCAAATGTAATGACTGCAACAGTGAAACACGAAGAACATAGTACAGTTGTGTACACTTACCATAAATGTAGATGTTCGAGTATATTCACTGTTGCAGTCCTGGTTACCCTCCCTCCAGTCCCCTATTTTTCTCTGGCTATACCTCTACTTTCTGTTACTATGCTTAAAAGCCCTTTTGGTGTATTTGCTTTTGGTTGGAGGTATATATTTTTTGTATTTTTTAATTTTATTTGCTCCCCATTTGGGGGGCACCTGACATCTGGTGCAAGAAAAACTGATGTAATGGCATCAGCTGCATGTTTTATACCCCTGACGACCTGACGTCATGGAAGAAGGGACAGCAACCGATGCAGGGCCCAATACTTTATCAGGCCGTCTGAGGGCAACCTGCCAGCAGATTACCCTAAATGTAATGACTGCAGCAGTGAATACATTCGAACATCTACATTTATGGTAAGTGTACACAACTGTACTTTTACAGTTAAATAATTCATTAAAGATGCAATTAGAGTAATGAAACAGTATCTAGCAATAAAAAATACAGTTAAAACAGTATAAAACAGTACATAAATGCAGTGAAGCAGTAAAAAAGCTTTATAACAGTGCAAAATGTAGTAGATTAACTGTATAGCACAATTATAAGTGTTGAAATAAGTGTAAGAAATAACTTATCCTGCTTTTGGAATCTTAAGGAATTTCTGCTTAGATTCACTAATGAATTACCATCCATTACCATCCACAGGCCTCATTTACTTCTGAGAGAGTTTGAAAGGGAAAAACAGCAAATTTATCAGCAGTAAGGTTGTGTTAGAAGAAATTAAAATAGCAATTAATGTGTTAAAGATTGATATTACCTTAAGAGTAGAGTGATTACATTACTGTTTGTGTGTATATTTGAATGACAGACATTTAAAGTGTTAAACGGAATTTTAAGAGAGTGACATGGTTTGGTGTGGGTTAAAGAACGTCTCACTTAAGAAACTAAGCTGAGCACAGCAGGATATTCTGTTGTGAAGACGTAATTCAACTTATTATAAAGACGTAGGCTAGTGGTGGGAATAAGTGTTTGAGGGGCGTGTTAGTCAAGAAAATGACAGAATACTTTATAGCATGTTAGAGTTTGTGGATAGTCTTCAAAAAAGAGATGTAGATGTTTACTGTGTAGGTTTGACATTTCTATGGCCTGTGATCAGGCATTTCATAACAGTGTAGTGTGGACTTCAGTATATTACATATTTAAGTAACTGGGAAAAATGTTAACTGTGCTTTCTGCTTATCATCTGTAGAGCGTACAATAAGTATTTGTTAAGAAGGAAACGAAGACCTGAAAGCATCAGAAATGTTGATGTTTAAGCCCAGATATTTGGTCTTTGTAGAAGTTACAATTGTCAAAAGGTACAAGTAAGCAGGTTTAAGATGGCAGATGTATGCATACTTTAAGGGGATGTTGTTTTCCATCTGTTTAATCTTAGGCATGTGTTGTGATTTTGTATTAATTAAATTCAGTTAAAGTTTAAAAAGAACACGAGGTAAAGACATAGCAAATATTTAGCTTAGACATTAATAGAAACAAACGTTAGGCATCTGGTTATGTTAAGCATGACAAATTAGACTAGATGCCATCATGCATAAAAGGGTTAAATAATGTAGTGAATTTTATGTATTACTTAAAGAAACTTAGAAGGCAACTCAGTCATGTGATTTGATCATGTAGTTAATTAAGTATTTAAGATAGGCATAGTAGTATTTTTAAACTGCTGAAACCTATTATCCATTGGAGGTATAAGTGAGACAAAAATGTAATACTTGCATTAAACTGGGTATTTTATTTTATTGCTGTTTGTTGTGTTGACTTTTATTTCCTTCACCTTTTTGTAGCTCTATCTGGTTTGCCAAGGATGAGCTGTGTCTATCCCCCTGAAGAATTCTGTATATTGGCTAAATCTTGTCTGCCTCCATAGTGTCTTTTTTAGGTAACATTAGTCTTCCAAATCTTCATGTATAACAGTCAGACTCTAGATAACAAAGGTATTGATGCTCAGTACTAGGAGCCCTAACAAAACCCCCCCACTCCTTACCCTGGAAAACATTGATGTATGCATCATTACAAAGACCTGATTCCAGACCAATGAGAGCAGTACATCACTGCAGGGTTTCAGTGCCTACAACACTTTCGGACCCACCACATTAAATCAAGGCACTAAAGGCAATGGTGTCTTTGTATGCTTCATATCATTTCACCTCCAGACTCATTAGACAAAATAATGGTCTGGACCCCCCCATGACTAAGTTACTATTAACCCCTTATCAAATCATTGCTAACTGTAGGACCCCCCCTTCTATGTTACCCTTTACTCATGCCTCCTACCTAAGCAGTATGAAGTCTTCTATGCATTAAGCCAAACATCCTTCTTGGACACTTCAACTACCCCTACATTAACTGAGAGACTTATACATCCTTAAATGTGTATGCCCCAAAATGTATGGACTTAATCAGTAAAAACTCTCTAGATCAGTTAGTCTGCACCTCAGCCAGGGGTGATAAAATTCTGGACTTGTTCCTTACCAGCTTGCAGTCCATAAGAACAAACACTTTTTTTTTAACTTATTTTTTTTCAGCCTGCCAGCTGCTTTTTGTGCAAGATTGCTTTACAGTGGGAGTCTGGGAATTTGACCTTACCCCACTGTTGTGCGACCTTTGAGAAGGTATATATAATTAGCAAGAAGTGTGGAGGGTTTGCAGTGGGGATTGCCCCCTACAAAAATGTGTGTGTGTGTGTGTGTGTGTGTGTGTGGTGTGTGTGTATATCTATATATCTATATCTATATATATATATATATATATATATATATATATATATATATATATATATATATATATATATATATATATATATATAGGTGTACTTCAAAACATTGAATACTCACATTATGGAATCCTACTTCATTGAACTGACTTTGTCTAATCTTAATTATATCAAACTCCTGGAACAATGAAAATGAACTCTGGGAAAGGAACCACTTGACCCCCATGGAGACACTTCCCCTTTCTCCATTGTTGTGCGATCTTAGAGTTGGTATATTTAGTTAGGGGGTGTTGGAATTTTTCGGATTTTTTTTTCTTTTGCTATTTTTTTTGTCCTGGTGGGCAAGTCGTTCTTTTCCTGAGGCTCTTTTCTGTTGTTTCGGAAGTTCGATATAATGAAAATTCAACAAAGTGGGTTCAATGAAGTGGGATTCGCTAATGTGAGTATTCAATGTTTTGACTTCAATCTCTCTCTCTCTGTATATATGTATATATATATATATATATATATATATATATATATATATATATATATACATGTACATGTACATATACATATACATGCATACATATAAAAATTTTGATAATTTTAGAGTAGCTCTAAGATGACCACTTTTTTTGTTTGTTTCTTTGTTCTTTGAAGCATTTCAGTATGGGACAACATTTTTCCCCACCAATTATAACTTCCTCTCTGGCCACAAATCAGTCACTTCACATTCACTTCTTAAAGTGAATGTGTCTGCCAGTACCTAGCCTTGGCATAATCTCTGAATGCGTAATCTACTAAAGCTGGGTTGATCACCTGGTGAATTTCAAAAGCCCCTTTCTTATTGATTATCCTTGTTTGGAATCCTTTGCTGTTAAGTTCTGTGCACATGTAAATAGTTACATGGGTACAGCTGTCCCTTTTAGAAGTAAATACAATGTTGAGTTTAAGAATAATCCCCTGTAGTGGAAAATGAATATAAAAAGGCTTTATAATAAAATTAAAAAAATTCCTTGGATGCAAAAATAAATTTTACTGTCAAGATGCTAATGATGTTCATGCTAAACTTAGGAAGAGCTCTGGACTCTGTTCAAATCAGCCAAAGCCAGATATCTAAAGGTATTACTGCTCAATGTTAGGAGTCTAAACTAAAAACTCCACTCCCTAGAAGTTCTCTTTACCCCAGAGAATGCTGATGTCTGTGCGGTCCCTGGGACATGGTTTAAAGCCATGGAGAGCACACCAACAGTGCAAGGTTATAATGCCTTCCACACATTTAGGACAACTGCTTCACAGGCCAGGACTAAAGGTGGGCGTGTCTCTGTTTACATCAAAAATAAATATACTTCAAGGCTAGTCAAACAGGACAATGCACTTGAGCTGCTCTATGTTCAAATCACCATAGGTAAAATCCAATACCACTTCCTTGCAAGCTATAGGTCCCACTCTGTGACCCAGGAAACTCATACCATGTATTTAAACTTGTTAGAGACACTAACCATCCAACCCAATACCATATTCATGGGTGACTTTAATTACCCCACTATAAACTGGAAATCCTATATGACACCAAACGTACATGCACATAGATTCCTGCATTTTGTAAATAAACTCCCTGAACCAGATAGTCAGTACACCAACCAGAGGTGCAGCCATACTGGATGTGGTCCTCATTAATATGGGAGAATCCTGCACAACCCCCCCTACTGTAATGCCTTTCCTGGTAAGGTCAGACCACAAAATGGTGTCCTTAAAAGAAAAAATAAAACCTGGACCCCCAGCTAAACCTGGAATATTTAGGAACTATTCTAAGGCTAACCTGCTATTAAGTGAGAACCTGGCAAAATTTAATGCCCCCATAAACCGTGAGAAAACTTCTGCCTGTGCAGAACTGTTCACAGAAACACTGTACAAGCATGTTAATAGCCGGATGGAGGCAGCTGTACCCACCAGGAAGAAGTACAGAACTAACTCAAAAAACAAGCCACCATGGTGGAATCACAAAATCAGTCAGCTGTATAACAGGCAGAAGAAAATCGTGGCAAAAATTAGGAGGTGCAACACTCAGCAGGATAAAAGCACTCTCATCAAACTAAACAAACAACTCCGAGGACAAATAAGGTCTACCAAAGCCAGATTTGAGGTAAGTTTGGCCTCCCAGGCCAAGGACAGCGACAAATCATTCTTTACCTATGTTCGCAACCTCACTGGAGGATATGAATGTCACACCAAACACCATCATATTGGGTGACTTCAACTACCCCAACATAGACTGGGCCCACTATTCTAGCCCTAACACCCTAGCCCAAAGATTCCTGGAATTCATTAACTCAAATGCTATGGAGCAACTGGTCACTTCTCCTACGAGGAGAGATAATATACTTGACCTGATTATCACAAACATGGGGTCCAAATGCTTCGCACCGGATATAAACCCCTTACTAGTAAGATCTGACCATAAACTGATCACGTTGGATGTATATATCCCACCCCACCCCAGAACAAAGACTACAGTGAAAAATTTTTCAAAAGCTGACTTTACACTCCTTAAGTCAGAAATGATATCCTTTAAGCCTACTGGGTTAATGGAAACCACATCCCAAAATGCTGAATCCTACACAACAGCCTTCTACGGACATCTCCAAGAATGCATGGATCAAGCAATCCCAACTAAAACCAAGACCCTCTCCACCAAGGGAAAACACCTATAAACAAACTGTACAACAAAGAAGGGACAAAGCCAAATCCCACAAAGGCTTCCCTGATCAGCACAAGTAAAAAAAACATCTAAAAGCCAACTTTGAGAGAAAGATTGCCAAGGATACCAAGACAAGGCCTTCTTCAATTATGTCAGAACCTTGGGAGGAAATTCTCAGATATGCTCTGAGTTGGTACTCACTGACCCTACCGACATTGCCAATATTCTGGCAGATTAAAGATGTAGTAATTATCCCTGCTGAATGTAACCTACCTGTCATCTCAGACATACAGGTGAAATCAGCACTCAACAAAACAAAAACACAGCATCTATGGGACGAACTTCAAGATGAACTAAACCCGCACCTAACGCTATTCAATTTTAGCCTCACTACAGGATATGTACCTGAACACTGGCACAGCAACAGTGGTCCCACTCCACAAAGGGGAAATTCTATTGACCCTGGTAACTATAAGTCTGACCAGCCTGGTCTGCAAGGCTATGGAAAGAATCATCATGGAACTCATAAATGGCGATATTGGAGATCTGCAGACCCTTGATCCCACCCAGTTCGGTTTTGTAAAGGCAGATCCTGCCTCTTAAACCTGGTTGACTTCGAGACAGTCACTAGTGCCATCGGCGAGGGCAAGGCTGTCCACACTGCCTACTTGGGACACGATACCACACTCTGGCATCATAGACAAGCTCAGCAGCCTAAATGTAAATCCATATGTCACAAGATGGGTAGCAAACTGGCTAAAAACAGAACCCATAAGGTCAAAATTGCTGGAGCCATGTCAGACTCAAAGTCTTGGGACCACATTTACTTCTCGGATGTGAAAGCAAATATGGGAGGATTATGGCTGACAAAGTTTGCAGATGACTGCAAACTGGGATTCACCTGCTGACACACACGGTCTCACACTGGTGCGGAATCATGGCCTCAAACTTAACGCCAAAAATGTATAGTCATCCCCTTTGGGAAAAAAAGTACCCACAAATTATCACAGTAATCAGAGACCGTTGCCAAAGTAGACATTCTACCTTGCCCATCTCATCATGAAGGGATTCTCATCCAGATCAAAGGTCATTGTCAGGCCCATGATTGAATATAATGCTCCATTTGGGATGTATCTCACCCGGCACATGCAACAACTGCTCACCAAGAGGATCATGGGTCTCAAACATGTGCCTTATCCAGCTAGATTAAAGAAACTCCAGCTCTATTCAGTATAACATATAGGGCCATGTCCAACCAAGAACTGATGGACATGCTCCATCTCAAAAATCCAGATCCACCAGAACCGATTCATAACACAAACAAAATCCCAGTTCATGTGAGACAGAGCCCTTCATTGGCACTGTTCAAATGCATGGATGGGAGGTATAGTTTACTAAATAATTACTATGAAACTATGAAAAAGCAATGCACAGTTGTGTGCAGAGCTCATTGTAAATGGAACCACCTATACTGAGCCAGAAGATGTAGCAAATCTCCTCGCTAATAAATTCAGCTCCAACTTTACTCCTCTCTCCCCCCTCAACCTTCCCTCAGAAAATATCATCAAATATAAGCCCCCCCCCACTATCACCAGGGAACAGGTCCTTAATGCTTTCTCTAAGACCAAGAATACTGCATCAGTGGACCCTGACAGTATCCCAGGATGCCTTCTAAATAGCATGAAACATGACCTATCAAGGCCTCTGGAATTACTATTTAACTGTAGCCTCCAAACAGGCTTCATACCTCTTGGATGGAGAAAGGCAACAGCTATCCCTCTGTACAAAAGTGGGCCATCTATAGACCCTGAAAACTACAGACCCATAAGTTTCACTAGTCTTGTATGTAAAGCCATGGAAAGAATTATCATGGAGATGATCAACAGATATAGTAAATCTCCAGATACTGGACCCAACCCAATTTGGTTTTGTCAAGGGCAGAACATGCATACTCAACCTGGTGGATGACTTTGAGAAGGTTACCAAAGCAGTGGATGAGGGCAAAATTGTTCACACTGCCTGCCTTGACCTAGCCAAGGCATTTGATGCAATACCCGACTCTGGCATTGTTGACAAACTCAAGAGGTTGGGTACAAACCAGTATGTCACCTGGTGGATAGCCAACTGGCTCACAGACAGGACCCAGGAAGTTAGAACTGGGGAGTCCACCTCTATGAAGAGACCAGTCACAAGTGGAGTCCCTCATGGATCAGTCCTTGGACCGCTCCTTTTTGGCATTTACTTCTCAGAAGTCAAGGCTAATGTTAGTGGTCTCTGGCTGATTAAATTTGCAGATGATTGTAAATTAGGAGCTGTCATTGAATCTCACACTGACACAAATGTTCTCCAGTAGGGGCTGACACAGACAAACAACTGATGTCAGAGCCATGGACTAAAACTAAATGCCAAGAAATGCATAATAATATCCTTTGGGAAGTTATCATCCCTGGTAACTATCATATTGACAACACACCCCTTAGAGTTGACCCAGTAGTCAGGGACTTAGGGACACACATAGATAGTAATCTAGCCTTTGATCATCATATGTCTACAGTTATGAGGAAATCATTCTATGTTGCACAACTTATAAATGAAGGTATGGCATATAAGTCCAAGGAAGTCATTGTTCCACTGTATTTGGCATTCATTAGACCTATAACTGAGTAAGTGCCCCCTTTGGTATGTACCTAGCCAGGCATATCCAACAACTGGAATGTCCACAGAGGTTCCTCACTAAAAGAATGCAAGGCATAAGTAATATGTCCTAAGCAGACTGCCTCAAGGCCCTATCCCTATATTCTGTCACCTACAGGCTTTTGAGGAGAGATCTATGCCTGGCATACAGGGCATTGTCAGACCCCACTCTGATGGACCTCCTGAATATCCACAAAACAAAACAGTACCAGAATTACCCATTCTAAAGACTTAAACCTTGCCTGTGATATAAATAGGACCTGCTGGAGAGATAGGTATGTATCACAGAGACTGCCCCGTCTGTGGAACAGGCTCCCCATCCATGTGAAGCAGAGCTCCTCCATAACCCACTTCAAGTGCAACTTGGACAATTGGATGGAAAAGTGGTAATTCATCCCTAGTTTGACACCTGTGTCTGTAATGGACACAGGTAACGGTTCATCTCCCAGGCCCATGCTTACACTTATCAAGGGTATCAGAAATTGTTTAGTGCTTCAGGACCCAGTCAGCTGCCTTTCTGCTAACGTGGTGCTTTCATTTCTAACTGCTCCTATCCTGAAAGGCTTGCTACATTAGAAGGACACCACCCAGCTGAACCTAACTGAAAACTATTCTGCCTGTCCCTCATGAATTAAAGACCTAATAAGGGTGCTTCCCCTTCTAACTGCTCCCATCCTGAAAGGCTTGCTACATTAGAAGGACACCACCCAGCTGAACCCAACTGAAAACTATTCTGCCTGTCCCTCATGAATTAAAGACCTAATAAAGGTACTATCTCTTAACTCCTCTCTGTTGGCACCTAATGTTAAGCTGATCTGGGTCTACATCACTATTAGGTCATCCCCAAAGGCTTCATTTAAAAGCTAAAACTACTAAAATTAACTATTCCCAGTAGCTAATGCTAAGAAAATTCCTTGTGGCTATAAGTCATTATTTACCTCAACTTTGACTATAACTAGTGTTAGATTAGCTTAATTAAGTCCCCTCAAAAAAAAAAAAAAAAACTAACAGTTTTCATTGAAACATACCAAAACTAACAGTTTCTACTGCTACATAAAATAGCAGAGCAGTTAAAGGCCCTACTTGTGCTTACCTTATTACTACAAACTCTATGAACCTTGTGCTCTGGATTAGCCTATCACACTCCAATTCCCCTCCCACTGCCCAGCTATGGAAGCAAGGTAACCTAAGCTTCCCACTGTAACCACCATTTTCAAATCCCTAGTGCTTCAGGACCCAGTCGGCTGCTTTCTGCTAACGTGTTATGTAATACTGTTCAATGGTTGTTTGATGCAAGACTTTAACTGTTTTTTATTAGTAGAACTGCCTATGTTTTGGTTTGGCCTGTTAAATTCAATGTTCATTTAAGGATCTGATATGCAATTACTGACTCTATACATGAAATTATAAGACTATAATACATACTGTTGACATTTGTTTACGACCCGCTCTGGTAGTTTTAAAGTGAAAATGCTGTTGAATTTACTTCTATTTGAAGGTTTAGAAGCTCTGTACTACCTAGTGCACTTACAGATTTCGAAGTATATTGCTGATTTTGAATGCGACTTTCTCTGGTTGCCTTAAAGCCTAAATGCTGTAATAGTATATAAGTATTTGTTGGCCAGAAGCTCAGTTTATTGTCAATAGTGAGAGCCGTGATCTGGTAGCTATAAAGTAGAAACACTGTTAAAACTACAAGTATTTGTAGGATAGAAGTTCAGAACTACATAAGGAACGTACTACATTAACCTTCTCTATAATTAGATCTATTATATTATCATGCTGCATAAGGCTGTGTAGTACATGCTATTGCTGATAACTGTTGCCCTGTTAAATGAAAAACATGTCTTTCTGAGCATTGCAAGATTAGAGATTGGTGTTCTTTTCTAACTTATCTTATCCCTCACTAGGTGCTTCCCATTCTAACTGCTCCCGTCCTGAAAGGCTTGCTACATTAGAAGGACACCACCCAACTGAACCTAACCGAAAACTATTCTGCCTGTCCCTCATGAATTAAAGACCTAATAAGGGTACTATCTCTAACTCTTATCTGTTGGCACCTAATGTTAAGCTGAACTGGGTCTACAGCACTATTAGGCCACCCCCAAAGGCTTCATTTAAAAGCTAAAACCACTAAAACTAACTATCCCAAGTAGCTAATGCTAAGGAAATTCCTTGTGGCTACAAGTCATTATTTACCTCCACTTTGATCCTGGTTAGAATATAATACTGATACAATGTCTTTGCCACTCTCAATTTCACTCCCTAAAACAAACCTATGCTCATTCCATATCTCCTCACCTTCTATGAAAATTTGCATTACACAGGATTTCACTACCCAAAAGTTCACAGCACTACCCCAATAGAATCAAACATGAAAGCTTACTCTTACACCCAGCTCCTTAACACCTAAAAACTATCAACATATTAAGCTCAAATGCATCAACCCCAAAACCAAAAAATATCAAAAACTAGTATACAAATTCTTAAAGCTCATTGTTAGCCTACACTACAACCTCATTTTGGATGGAGACATCCACCCAAACCCTGGTCCATCCTCCCCTGTTGTCTCTAATTTGAATGATATTAACCCCACTAACTCTCTATCTATAACTAGGCCCTCCAATTCACTCCTTACTTGTCACCTAAACATCAGAAGCATAAATAACAAGGTACATAGCTTGTATGCCCTCTTATCACTTCATTCCCCCTGACATACTTTGTCTAACAGAAACCTCGCTAAAATGATCAACAAAAGATGGTGAAGTATTACCACCTGGGTAAAACATACTTTGATTGGGCCATACTAATAGGAAGGTAGGTGGGGTAGCTGTACTTTTTAAAAATACACTAAATGTTATCATGGACTCCCTACAACCACCCCAAGTTAATAATGCAGAAATTCTCTCTACCAAACCCCAATTAACAAAAATAAATACGTAAATAATGCAGTTGTTTATATCCCCCCCCCAGGTAATAACGTAAATACCCCAGAAGACATCCTCTGTGGGTTATCTAGTAACTACCCCCAAGAAACTATTCTTCTAGGTGACTTCAGTATTAACTGGAATACCTGTTCCTCGGAGTCTCCTTCCACTCATGTAAACCTATATGGGTTCACCAGACCATATCTTTCCCCACCAGGATGGGAGTATACTAGACTAGATACTTATCAATAGCCATCCCCACATGCATAAATCAGGGATCCTCCCGGGTGACTTAAGTGATCACTTCCCCACCTATATATATAATTAATTCAAAGCCTGGCAGTCCCAGCACACCTACTAAAAAGTGAAATAATAATAATAATTTCAACCTGATCAATTTCCAAAATGAACTCAAACTCTGTAATTGGTCAGTCCTAAAACATCTGCCCCGGGATAAAGCCGTTGCTTACTTTAACTCTAAATTCCTTGCCTTCCTTGACTCTCATGCTCTCGCATGATCGATTAGGACTAAAATAAAAGTAGCACCATGGCTTTCAAAAGATACCAAATCAAAAATCATACTTGGGAACAAGGCTTGGGCCATATGGCATAATACAAAAACCCCTCTAGATCAAATTAAATATTGGCAGCTAAGGAATGAGACAAAAAAGTCATTATATCAGATAAAAAAACTTTTACTGTCATCTTCAACAGAAAAATCAGAACAACCCTCAAAAGTTCTGGGCAGGTATAAACAAACTTCTCCACCCAGGACAAACTACTACCCCAACCCCCTCAGCTTCAATCCATAAACCCCCAGAGGACATTGCTAATGCCTTTAATAGTTTTGTTACTGAAACTATCGAGGCCCTAACTAGGCAACTAACCCCTAGTTGCTCTAACTCAAGTACTGCCATGTCCAGTTCCCAACTATCCACTGAACTGTCTAATTTCAGACCCATAGCTATTCTTTCACCATTGGCTAAAATCATGGAGAAGTGTATCCATAAACAACTTTTGCACCATCTTATTCAGAGCAATCTGCTGGCTAACACTCAGGCATGGCTTCAGGCCTTATCATAGTACCACCTCAGCACTCCTTTCTTTCTCTAATGATATAAACCAGAACCAAAATAACAATAAACTTTCCTCAGCCCTCTTTCTAGATCTCTCCAAGGACTTTGACATGGTTAACCACCAACTTCTCATCCAAACACTGAAAATCATTTCCTTAGATAACCTTGCCCTCCAATGGTTCTAATCTTAAACAACAGGCTATCCTTTGGCAGGACAAACAATCTAGCCTTCTACCTAACACAGTAGGAGTCCCCCAGGGCTCTATACTAGGACCCCTCCTTTTTTCTATTTTTATTAATGACCTCCCTATTGTCATCCCAGATGCAACCTGCATTCAATATGCGGATGACTCCACGTCAATTTGCTCAGCCACCAACCAGACAAATTTACTGACTTTAACCCAGAACACTTTCAACACAGTTGAAAATTGGCTCTCAGACGGCATCTTATCTTAAACCCTAACAAAACAGTTACTATTCTTCTCCCCTACACATAAATCCGCTGTGCTATCCTTTTCCATAAAATCCAATAATGGTACCATTATTTCCCCTGAGGCCTACACAAAACTTTTAGGTGTAATTGTAGACAACAACCTCAAATTTGATTTGCATGTTAATCAAACTATTAAAACCATTAATAAAAAACTTGGCTCATTATATAAGATTAAACCTTTCCTAACTCCACATGCTAGAATTGCTGTTGCCCGCTCTCACCTACTCTCTACCCTTACTTAAGCCTCCCCATTACTCACTAACCTGAATAAAGCTGAACTTAGTAAGATGTCCAGCTGCTGCAACCACATTGCTAGATTTGCCACCGGAATGCCCTATAGGACACACTGGCTTGAACTGCATAGCCTACTTTAGTACAACCAACTTATAGTGGCATACAAAGTTTTAAACCATCCCGTAAATACTCCTTCACTTAAAAACATTATCAACCCCTATAGTAATCCTAGGCCACTTCGTTCATCTAATAAACGGGCGGCACAGTGGTGCAGTGACAGCAAGAGGTTCTCTGCCTTCTGTGTGGAGTTTGCATGTTCTCCTGTGTTCATTCCAAAGACATGCATCTGGAGCATTTCTCCCCAGGCCTCCGCTGAAAACAGGCTCTGTGGAACCTAGTCGGACTTTCCCGGTCAACAAATGTTAAATAAATAAAATAAATAAAATAAACTACTGGTACAAATATCCATAACCAACAACTCAGCTGGAAACTCCCTGTTTGCAAACTGTGTTGGTAAAATTTGGAACTCACTTCCTGCTAACCTTACTCTAGAATCCTCTCTGACCCAATTTAAAAAGAGTCTAAAACAGTATCTCACAACACAATGGTCATGTCCTTGTTCCAATCCTGACTAACTCCTTCTTAATTAATGTATGCTAACTTTTTTTTTCTTGCAACGTTAGTTGTGGTCTAACTTGTTAGTCAATTACTTCAAAATATTATTCACGAGTGAATGTATAATCTTGCTGTCTGAACTTGAGATTAACTGTGCATTATATGTATATTGGAACTAATTTATTTTCTGTAGGGTCTATATTAGAACATCGAAGTTTCAAAACTTCGCATGTTCTAATATCGACCCCTATTCAGCGAAAGCTGAAAACATTGAACATGCAGAACAGCGAATATTTTCCTAGGGAAAAAATTTGCTGTTCCAAAACACATAGACACAACACAAGCACACCTAACAAACAGCAATCCACACACATACACCTAAAATCTTACACCTAACCCTACACTAAACTATACACACACCACTAACTATCCACTTACCTTAACCCAAACCCTAACCCTAAGGTCCGTCACTATTGCACAGTCACCTCACACGTGCCCTAACCCTAACTCACCTACCTCACCCTATCCCTCCTGTCCACACAATCATACACTTACCTTAACCTGACCCGTAACTTTTCACTACAGTGCTGAAAATACCGAAGCAACAGAAACGGACAACCGAATTCTTTCCCTAGGAAAAAATTCAGTTTTCTGTTGCTTCGATATTTTCAGCTTTCGCTGAATAGGGGTTGATATTAGAACATTTGAAGTTTTGAAACTTCGATGTTCTAATATAAACCCTTTTCTGTATGTATGTTTGGAGCTTTTCTTCCCGGGCCTCCACTGAAAATGGACATGTATCCAGTTGGACTATCCCGGTCAACAAATGTAAAATAAAATAAATAAATAAAAATAAAATAAACTGTCAGAGATTTTGGATGCCTGGCTAGGCTTGAAAGGGCCCTTGTTGTCATTAGCCTAGTAAACACCTATGAACCTCTATGAGGTAGAAATAGCCCTCCAGATGAAGGACAACCACAAACCCTTCTTTATGTTAGAAATCTCAGAATCAATGCCCAGCACTGTACAGAACTAATAGCAAAGGATGTCACATAGTTGAACATAGCAAGTATACTAGCTGACATATTTAGTTTAACCTTCACCCTTCCTCTCCCCTCCTATATTCCCAGATCATATACCTTCATTTACAACCCTTCCCCATCTGCGTACAGCAAGTCCTCAGTGCACAATACAAAGCTAAAAACACTACTTCTTTGGTGCTAGATAGCATAACATAACTTAATATGACTTGGTAATATCAGGTGAATGGAGGACAGCAAAAGTCAAGTGGGGCACCAACAGACCCTGTAATTATAGACCTATAATCCTGTCCAGCCTAATCTGTAAGGCTGTGGAAAAGATCATTATAAAATGGATAAATAAGGACATTGGTAACCTAGAAACTCTGAATCCAAGCCAGTTCATATTCATCATGAGAAAATACTGCCAACTTACCCTGGCCATCTTCTTTGAGAAGGTTAGTGAAGCAATAGATAAGGGCAAATCAGTACATGCCACATAACTAGATCTTTCAAAAAGTATTCAATGCCATCCTGCATTCAGGTATCATATATAACCTCTTCCAGCTGGCTTACAAATAGAACCTAGACCAGTTACTAGCAGTGTATCCTGAATTCAGGCTGTGAGTCACTCTTGTTTGGCGTTTACATCCCAGAGACCAAGCAGATGCTAAGAGTGTATGACTAACCAGGTTTGCAGATAACTGTAAACTTAGTGCTATCATAACCTCCTCATGGAACACCAAAATCCTCAAATAGGGCCTTTCTTAAACAATTAGCTGTTGTCAAAACCATGGGCTAAAATTAAATACCAAGAAATGTACACTCTTATTCTTTGGCTAGCATGATTTTTGTTGCAACTGTCACATTGACAGCACACCCCTTAAAGTTGATCCCATAATCAGGGATCTGGGAATCTGTCATAAGTTGGCTGTCATTTTTTTTGCACAGCTTATTTTAAGGTATGATGACCAAGTCCAAGAATGTAAAATCCTGCTGTACTCTGTTCTCATCTGGATGATCATTGGATATAATGCCCCATTGGGTATGTACATCTCCAGATACTTGTCACAGCTGGAGCAACCACAATACTTTCTCACTAAAAAAGTCAAAGGCCTAAATCACCAAACCTGTGCAGACTGTCTAAAAGCCATATCCCTGTACTCTGCATCATACTAAGTGTATAGAGCCTCAACAGACCCCATCCTGTCAGACCTGCTGCACATTTGTATGTCCAGTTGTTGCATGAGCACCCACTTAAGGGATCTGTATCTCTTTTGTGTCATAAAAAGAGTGTATTTAAGGGACAGGTATGTATCTCAGAGAATACCTCTTCTATGGAGCCGTCTTTCACATAAAGCAAAGCACTTCTTTTAGTCCATTCAGACTTAATTTGGACAAATGGATGGGATATTGTGTATTCACCCCTGGTTGAGCACCCATGTCTCTCTTGGATATTAGCAACAAGTAAATGGCCACACATTTCTTTGTTCTGCCCACCTCTTGAGTTATTTATTCACAAAACATAAGGGCTAAAACTACTATAGGAATGTAAGGCTAAGTTTCTAATAATCCTCATCAAGCAGTAGCTTAGTAAGTACCTATAAACCTATGATTGCAAACTGGGAACAATTATAAACACCCCAGCTGATCGTTGGATTTGCCAGGAAGGCCTATTGTACACTAGCAACCACAGCCTCAAACTAAATGCTAAAAAGTGCAGAACTGTATCCTTTGGCAAATTCAGGCATCCCTGCTCCTATGACATAGTACCCCCCCCCCCAAAAAAAAAAAAAAAAAAAGATTGACTGTGTCATTAGGGACTTGGGCACTTTCATTAACAATGGACTATCCTTTTCGCCACGATGGTACAACAGTTGGGAAATCCTTTTATGTAGCCAGAATAATCACCAGGGATATATCATCCAGATCCAAGGAAGTCATTGTATCTCACTACTCCTCCATTATCATGCCATTTGTAGAGTATAATGCCTCCTTTTGTTAAGTATATCTCTAAGCACATGACCCAGCTCTACTGACCAGATCATTTCCTTAGTAAGACAATTGAGGGCAGGTCCACCATGACTGCTTTAAAGCAATCTCACTCTTTTCCATGTCCGATCCAGTTTTCATAGAGAAGCTCTTTTTAGCCTGCAGAACCTCAAAGGATTCAGTCCCATGGAACCAAAACACCTCAATCTATGCAATTAATAGTTTATAATTGATAAATTATAGTTTGGCTGCCCTTAATTTAAGAACTGGGGCTATAGAGATCTGGTCATTCAACCAGGTTCAGTATTAGCCACCAATAGCAATTGCCACTGTAACTCTTATACTCCAGTCTATTCTGCCATTGAACTCCCCTTGGGTCTGTAAGGTGTTTTGGTAAGATCGTATTTTAGTATATTTACTGTGCTCATCATTTCCAGCTTGACTCAGTAATTATTCATTTTAAACATGCATTTTATATATATTTATATTAATATTGTATTATATTTCATATGGTATGGATATTATTAGATTAATTTTTAATGAATTGAGATGTTTTATTCATTTTAGATAGATTCTTAATTCTATAGGTTGGTGCATGTATCTTTAAAAAGGTACTAGGTGGAGATGGGGTTTAATTAATTGTATTTTACATTTATTTTTGATTGAACATTCATTCGTGTTTGAATTTGGTATAAATTGTGAAATTTTTATTTGTAAAATTAGTTCTGAAGAAGTTCATTAAGAAGTTTTGGACAAAGGTGTTTAATGTAACTTATTAAAGGTGTGTATAATTTATTATGTTCGTTGTTCATTTTCATTGGCTGTGCAATTGATATTTTGTCTGGATTTGGTGGGAGGACATATTTGTGAGGTGTCTCACTTGCTAGCTGTTTCTTGCTTTTCACTGCAGGTTGTTTTTTTATTTGGTGTTATTCATTCCTGCACTACTTTATGCAGAATTTCCCAGAATCTACCTTTCCCAAAAATCCAAACTATGAACTAATATTTTCTCAATTTCCCTGGCGACCTGATCAAATCATAAAAATCCCACCTGGGACTCCCTTAAAACTAGAACATAAACCTTGTGGGACCATAACTAACTAATAAATAGCTGAAATTTTGCAGAAGAGACCGTTTTAAGGTTTTATGCTGGATAAGCAAACCACTGATGAAATGTGAAAAGATGAGTATAATTATAGGCAGAGCTGTGTAAGACAAGTGCCCTAATTTCTTTTGCAGTGCTGCTCTTTTTCTCTGTCATGTGGCCTGCTGCTGACTGATTTAAAGCAGAATGCATTCTGAGGACTTCCAACAAATTGGTGGTACAACTTAAGTAAAAAGTACTATTTTTTCCCAAGACGTCCCACTCCTAATGATTTACAGAGTATGTGTGCAACTTGCAAAGCATTTTTTTTTCGCTCTGTCCCTCCTGGTTTGCAATTTTTTTTCACATTGCATCCCATTCTGAGACTTTGAGAATATTCAGCTGGCATGAGCTGACCATCTCTGGACGTTGGTGAAACAAAAACTTGCCACTGCTTGTTTAAAGCATATGTGCATTTTAACAAATGTAAAATGAGTCAACTCTCCATATGCGAAGTCTCCTCCCACCTCTTAACTGCACACAGATATGATAATTACAGTGTGGTTGACCAGTTCTATAATATCCACTCCCCAGCCTTGAAGTTTCTCATTCAGCTTGTGCCAGTTCCTACTGAAAAAGAAGTGTTTCCAGTTTTCATTTGTAGATACATTCTAAAAGCAAATTGTCCACTTTCTGTGCTGCCAACCCAGTTTCCATTTTGGGCTCTCTGTATATAATGCACAACACACATCCTTGTGATACTAATTTGTCTTGCTGTCTACTTCCATATATTCAGGACAGTGGGTTGACATGACATCTATTGTGTATATGTACATTGTCATATTGATCCACTGTACCTCATTATGAGGAAGATTCCTTATTTTGTGCCCTAAAAATTCCATGTTCCACACTGTTCCTTATAGAAAGGGTTTGTCATACATTCAATGTAAGGACTATGTCCATGCTAAATGTTTTGAATTATACTAATTCATTGAATAACTTTTGTAAATATGAATCATTCATTATTAATCATGCATTGAGCTTCCTGGTAGAAGTTGTTTGCGTTCCACATTTTTCTCACTTGCTCCACTTCTTGAGAGGTAGTATTCCAAAAGTACATTACAGTTTGTATGTAGCTCCCAATCTTCTGTCCCCAATGTGCCTGCAACCAGTGAAAGCCATTGGCCAATATTTTCTAACTGCCTATAAGTTAAGACAGTAGAATGTTCACAGGGCAGAATGTACCACCCAGACAGTATGAAGACAGGCTCATTAATTTAGTCATCTCCCTTTATAATGAGCACCTCACACAGCTGAAGTTTGTGAGCGCCTGTAGTATCTGCTTATTGGTCTCTAAGTCATTTAAGGAAGGATAACACATTTTACATTTTAGTTTGTTGTAATTCGTATTTTTTTTTTTACTAAAATTATATCATGCCTCTCTGGTTATTACAGTTTTCACTTTTATTACACTGTGAGTCATTGCTGTCTGTGGTACATTAATTCTCTTTTTGAACAGCATTTCTGAGAAAGAGCATTTTACTTACCTCTTTATATTATAGCACACCACCGTTTTGAGGAGCCAGTAATATTTATAGTGAAAAATCTTTTCTATGTCAGATAGTGTTCAGCTCAGAACTTATAAAATATGGAAATTACATTTCTAAAGCTGTAACATTATATATAAATACACACACACACACACACACACACACACACACACACACACACTAGGCATTGCACTTTTTTGACTCCCCACTGTTTATATAGATGAACATGCATTGCTGTTGAAATTTTTATGAAGCAACAATGTTCCCAAATGTGTCCTGTATTTCTTAACTGACTTTGTTAAGACCCACCAGTTACTGTCTGTGATGGTGGTAGGCTTGAAGTTAATTTGTTACTGTATTACACGGTCTGTTTTTTTTAAGATCTGCTGTCATAGTGACTGCTTTATGCAACTGTAACTTTTATTAACTTATTTACTAATAATGTTTAATGAAAAACAGAAAGAAATGCAGGGAGGAGTTAATCTTGGCTGCTGACTAGCAAAAGATGAACTTTATGAGTGGTCGTCATAGTAAATTTGACTGTTTAACTAGGTGTGAGTAAAATATCATTACTGTATTTGCTACCCTTAGACATTTAAAGGTCATTTATTCAAGTCCAGTTTTAGCCATATTATCGTGTTGAAACAAATGGAGTTTGTTCATTCATCCATTTGTGTTCTTAGTAAATAATGATATACCAATTTTCTTAAATGACCTACCAAAAGAGAAAATTATATATGTGGTGGTGATCCAGATTAGTTTAAAAGCGGTAGAACACAACAAGTCTCATCTAAGTGTAAAACAACACATCTTACAGCAGTTACTGGAAAAGTAGAAAAAACAGAGTAATAATAGTAAATGTGTATAACCCAGCGAGCTCAACTTCAGTAATGAGAAAATAGTTGTATATTAGCCATGGTACTTCAGGTCTGACTGACCATGACTGCATTAGGATAAAGTCATTATGGAATTTTCTCTTTATCCTTAAAACACCAGCATATACTTCCCCATTTAGGTTGAGCTCCTTTTTTTTTCCTCACATTGAATTCAAGTTTCGTAGCCTTTGGCATTCAACAGCACCGTGCCAGTTGATATCAATTGTAATGTCTGACGTTTAGCTGCAGTGCATCAACCGGAGATGTTAGACCAACTTTCCAGGGGCAAGAAACATACAACAGACAGGAGTACTGTAGCCACAGTTGTTGCAGGTTGAGTGTGGTCAAGATGAGTGATTTGGATTTGTATGCCTTACCTGCAGAACTCATGTCAGTGCAGAGTACTGTCACAAAGTGTTCTCTTCTGTGCTGCTACTGAAAGCGCATGTCCATGCAGAGTACTGTCACAAAGTGTTCTCTTCTGTGCCGCTACTGAGAACGCATGCCCATGCAGAGTACTGTCACAAAGTGTTCTCTTCTGTGCTGCTACTGAGAATGCATGCCCATGCAGAGTACTGTCACAAAGTGTTCTCTTCTGTGCCACTGAGAATGCATGCCCGTGCAGAGTACTGTCACAAAGTGTTCTCTTCTGTGCCGCTACTGAGAACGCATGCCCATGCAGAATACTGTCAGAAAGTGTTCTCTTTTGTGCCGCTACTGAGAACTCATGCTCATGCAGAGTACTGTCACAAAGTGTTCCCTTCTGTGCCACTGAGAATGCATGCCCGTGCAGAGTACTGTCACAAAGTGTTCTCTTCTGGGCCACTACTGAGAACGCATGCACGTACAGAGTGCTGTCACAAAGTGTTCTCTTCTGTGCCACTACTGAGAATGCATGCCCATGCAGAGTACTGTCACGAAGTGTTCACTTCTGTGCCACTACTAAGAATGCATGCCCATGCAGAGTACTGTCACAAAGTGTTCTCTTTTGTGCCGCTACTGAGAACTCATACCCATGCAGAGTACTGTCACAAAGTGTTCTCTTCTGTGCCACTGAGAATATATGCCCATGCAGAGTACTGTCACGAAGCGTTCTCTTCTGTGCCGCTACTGAGAACACATGCCCATGCAGAATACTGTCACAAAGTGTTCTCTTTTGTGCCGCTACTGAGAACTCATGCATGTGCAGAGTACTATCACGAAGTGTTCTCTTCTGTGCCGCTACTGAGAATGCATGCCCATGCAGAGTACTGTCAAAAAGTGTTCTCTTTTGTGCCGCTACTGGGAATGCATGCCCATGCAGAGTACTGTCACAAAGTGTTCTCTTCTGTGCCACTACTAAGAATGCATGCCCATGCAGAGTACTGTCACAAAGTGTTCTTTTTTGTGCCGCTACTGAGAACTCATACCCATGCAGAGTACTGTCACAAAGTGTTCTCTTCTGTGCCACTGAGAATATATGCCCATGCAGAGTACTGTCGCTCTTCTGTGCCGCTACTGAGAACACATGTCCATGCAGAATACTGTCACAAAGTGTTCTCTTTTGTGCCGCTATTGAGAACTCATGCACGTGCAGAGTACTATCACAAAGTGTTCTCATCTGTGCCGCTACTGAGAACTCATGCCCGTGCAGAGTACTGTCACGAAGTGTTCCTTTCTGTGCCACTACTGAGAATTCATGCCCGTGCAGAGTACTGTCACAAAGTGTTCTCTTCTGTGCCGCTACTGAGAATTCATGCCCATGCAGAGTACTGTCACAAAGTGTTCTCTTCTGTGCCACTGCAGAACACTTCAGTATATTTCAGATGTTAGTTGTGGTTGGTACACCTTTTGTTGTGTCTTATTTTTCTACTGTACTAGTCAAAATGAAATAAACCAGCTAAGCCAGTGCATGTTTTTTTAATGTGCAATGGCTATATCATTTTTTTTTAAAACTTGTGTATTGGAACTGGGTAGATGGGAGCATTAGGATGAAGGCAAGTGATGCACACTTTCAGAGGTTTAATTCCATCAGCCCTCATTTGTCTACTCTGTGAACTTGAACAAGTCACTTAACCAGACATTGTTCTTGGTCATCACTCAAAAGGGACTGTGTGTCCAGAGGGCCTACCTGGTTAACAGATGGCTATTATTATTATTATTTTTATATAATTAGATGTCGTTCAGATAAACAGACATTGTTTAATTTACTAGAAATTCCTGAGAATACTATATGGCAGGCAGATGGGAATTATAGAAAGTGGTCTAAAGTGGTAAATCATGTCTGTTTTCTCTTAATTGGGAAAATCGTATATTGAGAAGATAGCCTTATATGCAGCTGAAAATCCCTAGGCATTGATTTAATTAATTTCTGCTATGATCCTTGTTCACATATGAAGTAATTGGTGTTATCATCATAGATCTGAGCTGCTAAAACAAGGGATGAAACTAAAAAGAAATGTTACTGCATTCCGCGGTGGTGCAGCGGTAGCGTTGTTGCTTCACAGCAAAGGGTTTTCCTGTTCGATTCTCGGCTTAGGTTGGGAGTGCCTTCTGTGTGGAGTTTGCATGTCCTCCCCGCGGTCGAGTGGGTGTTCAAAAGACATGCGTTGAATGGGCCTGCCTTCGTTGAAGGTTGGGCGTCGGGCTGGCAACTCAACACCATAAAAACCAACTGCCAATCATTAGCGGACCGGAGTTCCGCTGTGGCGACCCCTATCCAGGAAAAAGCCGAAAGACAAACAACAACAACAACTGCATTGTGTCTTCAGCATCAATTATAACAAAGTGAACCAGAACTGCTTACTAATATGTGGTCTGTCCACTGGATGAGTACTTGTATTGAGGCAGAATATGAACAAATTGCAGAAATTCTGTAGTATATCACAAGCCAAAGAGAGGCTTTACTCACTAATGACTGTAGCACATTTTTTCACTGTTCGCAGAGTCTCATTTGTTTTGTTGTTGGATAACTGGCTTCCTTAACTAATTTGACTTAATCTGTTAATAATAGGCAGTGTGTGAAAGGGAAGACAACAAACAAAAATAAAACTAAGATTACTCCGTTAGGATGAAGTCAAGGGAAAATATTGACCATTGTTACATTTGCCTTCAGAGATGACATTTGTTACCATACTACAGTGCCTGTGCTACATACGCTGTTTTAATTGTTTTCCTAATTTGTCGCTGGTTCTGTACTGAAAATAACATCTTTTACTGTGCTCTGCAAGGCTGTTTACATACAGCACTGTACTGTATAATTACTGACGAGCATTTTTACTTAAGTCTGTTGTGGCCCAGAGCTTTAAGTAACCTACATTTTAAGGTCAAATCAGATCATCAAATGTTCTGTTTCTGTACTTGCATAATCTGTTTTTCTATTACATAGTT